>NC_036848.1:26860939-26898509 GCF_002910315.2 Salvelinus sp. IW2-2015
TCTCTCTCTCTCTCTCTCTCTCTCTCTCTCTCTCTCTCTCACCCTCTCACCCTCTCTCTCTCACCCTCTCACCCCAGCAATGACTTCAGTTGTATGGTTGCAGAAGAGTATCTACACTTCTTTAACTTCAAGGGTCTTGCTGTGGACCAGGCTCTGAGGTGAGGGGTTCAGACTGACTGACTTGTTCAACTCGAAAAACAAACACGTTTTCCATAAATTGGTTGTTGATGACTGGATTTCTAGACATTACAAACATTGTTTTGGATAAGTTGCCTTAAAAGGGATGCTGGGCTTCATTTTGTGTTCCATTGATCCAGTCACTGTAGTTAGTATATGGTAATACTGCTCTCTGGTGGCAAGTTGAGTGATGGCAGCTTAATAGGCCAATAGTGTTTATAGCACATAAATAACACACTCCTAAATCAATTAATCAAGGGCTTGGTGATTAATTAAGTAGTTGAATGAGGTGAATAAGTGCGTAATGAGGTGCGTTTCTGCTGGTCTGGAACCTAAATATTGCCAGCCTGAGGATACTGGATACTTGATTGGGGTTGAGAAACAGTGTAATCCTGCTTAATGTGTGTGTATGTGTGTTCCAGAGCCTTTCTCAGACAGTTTTCCCTGATGGGGGAGACTCAGGAGAGAGAGCGGGTGCTGGCTCACTTCTCCAGGAGATACCTGCACTGTAACACCAAACTTATACCCTCTGAGGGTAAGAGGACAGTACTGTCTAATGTCTACTATAGCTATTATAGAAATATGACAGCTCAGTCGTCATGTTAATAGATGCAGTGGTACTTTACTTTACTATTTATATAACAAATATTTTACCTCACTACATTCCTGTTTTCTCCCCAATTTCGTGGTATCCAATTGGCAGTTACAGTCTTGTCTCATCGCTGCAACTCCCGTACGGACCCGGGAGAGGCGAAGCTCGAGAGCTATGCGTCCTGCGAATCACAACCCAACCAAGCCACACTGCTTCTTGACACAATGCCCACTTAACCCGGAAGCCAGCTGCACCAATGTGTCGGAAGAAACACCGTACACCTGGCTACCGTGTCAGTGTGCACTGCGCCCAGCCTGCCACAGGAGTTGCTAGTGCGCGATGGGACAAGGACATCCCTGTCGGCCAAACCCTCCTCTAACCCAGACGACACTGGGCCAATTGTGCCGCTGCCCTATGGGTCTCCCGATCGCGGCCGGCTGCGACAGAGCCTGTACTCGAACCCAAAATCTCTAGTGGCACAGCTAGCACTGCGATGCAGTGCCTTAGACCACTTCACTACATTCCTAAAGATAATAATGTACTTTTTACTCCATACATTTTCCCTGACACCCAAAAGTACTTAAGTTATATTCTGAATGCTTAGCAAGACTGGAAAATGGTCCAATTCACGCACTTATCAAGAGAACATCCCTGATCATCCCTACTGACTCTGATCTGGCGACTCACTAAATACACAAATTTAAAAAACATGAAGATTGTGCCGTCTGGTTTGCTTAGTATGATCAATTTGAAATGATTTATACTTTTACTTTTGATACTTAAGTATATTTTTGCAATTACATTTACTTTTGATACTTAAATATATTTGAAACCAAATACTTTTAGACTTTTACTCAAGTAGTATTTCACTGGGTTACTTTTCATTTTCTACTAAGGTATGTTTACTTTTACTTAAGTGTGAAAATTGGGTACTTTTTCCACCACTGAATAGATGGATATGTTTCTTCCTTATCCAGATGGTGTCCATACCTTGACCTGTGCCCTGATGCTGCTAAACACAGACCTGCATGGCCATGTAAGTAGAATTTAGTCTCTGTGTGTGCGTGCGTGTGCACGTGTGTGTGCGTGCGTGCGTGCATGCGTGCGTGTTAGGTGAGTTCAGCCTAGAGTTTAGAGTAGAGACAATTTTCAGAGATCCATCCCCCCAGGCTCCACTGACTCAGTACAATGGTAGTTATGGGGGAAAAGCCCCAGACTGATCAAAGGCTGATCTGGGACCAGCCTCCTGATTACAATGTGCTCCACACTCTATCATAAATCCAGTCCATCTCAAGCTGTAGACTGATTTCAGTATAACTCTAAATCTAGGCCATCTACAGCTGCATGGTGTGATGTGCAGCCTCTACAGATGACTACAGGTAGTTTAGTCAAAACCGTTTATATTATATGGAAATATTCAGGTCTGGTTGAAGGGGCTAGAGCTAGCTGGATGAAAAACCCACTCTCTCTATTGAGAGATGCCAGGCTGATATACAGCCTTCAGTGTATTCATCCCCCTCAACTTATTCCACATTTTGTTGTCTTACAGCCTGAATTCAATATGCATTCAATATATACTTATGTAAATGAGATATTTCTGTATTTCATTTTAAATAAATTTGCAAACATTTCTAAAAACATATTTCCACTTTGTCAATATGGGGTGTAACACAAACAAATTTGGAAAAAGTGAAGAGGTATGATTACTTTCTGAAGGCACTGTAGCGCTGTGCTTCATCATCATCATCATTCATCATCGTAGTCACCAATGTCGTCATCTTCTTCTTCTTCATCGTCATCAATGGCGTCATCCTGATCATCATCATCATAGTCTCCAGCATCTTCTTCTCCCTCTTTATCGTCATTGACTTGCTCTTTTCATCAACATTTCCGCTATCTGTGAAAGTCCTCAGCCTGAAGTGTCTCCACTTGCGCTGCCGAATAGCTCGATTTTTGATGGCAGGACTGAGTAAGACGCTTCAGGAGGGTGGTGACGTGTGTTTGTGAGGCAGAGGTCCTGGGTTGAGCCTCGGTATGAGCCGAATCAGAAGGAAGTGATACTCGCTAAGCAAGCAGCGTGAAGTCCTTTGCACAGTCTTCCTCTTAACACTCTCAGCTCATCAGCTAGATTAAATCATTTGGATGAGGTCCCTGAAAGTAATTTCTTCCCATAACATCCTTCAAAGATGAATTCTAATATAGCTGTCAGAGAGCTGCAGAAGGTCTGATGAATTATAAAAATCTGTGAATGTATTTGTGGTTCAAATATTTTTGATGACTGATATTAGTGATACTTTTAAAGATTATATATATATATAGCATAGTAGTCTCGGAAATCCCAGAGCTAGGGCGACAGTACTAGGTCTGGAAATTATGTAGGATTGTCTTGGCCAATTCAGGGAGGGTGCTCTTCAGACAGACAATTCTTCCAACAAATCACAAGTTTGGCGTAGACGGGCTTCAAAATAATCCCCTCTGAAACATGACCGAGGTGGACACGCAATGTGGACACAGATGGCTAGGCACATTTTTTCCACAGTCAGTCAGTGGTTGTAAACTTGTAATGCTAACTTCGTGGCGCATGCAAACTACTCTCCTGCAAAATACACTCATTGAATATATCCTCCGTGAGCTCCATCTAGCTAACTACCGGAAATGTTTATAGCAGAGCTCTGGACGGATGTTGAGGCACCCAACTCCGCCCTTTCGTCTCTCCCAAATTGACGTTGGCTTAAGTACAGACATGTACTATATGCTGGAAAATTGGTACATTGTGGGAGGCAACCCGTCTGTCTAGAGAGACTAATAGCATAGAGTAAGTACTGTGTGTCATATTTTTCAGAACATTGGCAAAAGGATGTCCTGCACACAGTTCATTGGTAACCTGGAGGGTCTGAATGAGGGTCAAGACTTTTCCAAAGACCTTCTGAAGGTGAGTCACTGTACTGTACATTGCTATAAACACACACACAAGCACACACACATACACACATGTGCTCATGCACACAAGCACACACACACTGATGCACATGTATGCACACGCACATGGACACACAGACACATGAACAGACAGACACACGCCACTGCGAGTGTGTTTGTGTGTCCTGCTGAGTGCTCTGTGTTGTCGTGCCATGGTATTCTGTACAGTAGCTTGGCCAAATGGCCTCCATGTGTCCCCTGAGTACACCTACCACGGCTCTGCCTCGGTCACCATTTCCTGTAGCATACTTCGGCATGGCGCGGGGCGGGGTGTTGTGGGTTGGTGGAGGCTAATTGTTATGTTGTCTGTAAGACATACTGTACCTCCCCTCCGGGGCATCTGCGCTCAAGATCAGACAATATTAGATTATGATATTAGGTTATTCCTGTTGTGGGCAACATAATGGGATTAGGCCCATCTGGGGGACTTAATTTAGAACCCACAGGCACACTAGTGGATGCCAGATGAGCTAAATCAGTGGGTTGCCTGCTGTTGACATGGCTAATGATGATGCGTTTTATTAATTTTGTCTGCAAAGCGTTCCCTCAACACAATTCCCCAGAGCATAAGTCAACAACTTGTAATGATGTATCTATAATACATGAGAGGGAGAAAAAGAGGCATGGAATATTTTTCGCCCAGAAATTAAGGGTTAGGAATTCTAAAACGACTGCTTTTTGCTGTGAGAGAGCGAGAGAGACATAGAGAGACAGACAGAGTGTCAGGGTTGTGTGCGGAGAATTATCGGAGTCAAGCGCAGGACACAGGTGTTGAGCGAAACCACAGTGTTTACTCACGATTAATGGCAAAAATTCCACAAATGGAAATAATCACAAACACAATGTATAAACCACAACCACTAACGCACAAACAATCACGGACAAAACAGAAATGAAAKCCAGAGGGTTAAATAGGGAACATGATAGGGGAATTGGAACCAGGTGTGATTAATACAGACAAAACAAAACGAAACTGAAAAATGGATCGATGGTGACTAGAAAGCCGGTGACGTCGACCGCCGAACACCACCCGAACAAGGAGAAGGACCGACTTCGGCGGAAGTCGTGACACAGAGAGACATAGAGAGATATAGAGAGAGACAGAGAGAGAGAGAGACAGAGAGACTTCGTGTTGCCACAAGTAAATAGCAACCAGTGAAGAACAAACACCATTATAAATACAACCCATATTTATGTTTATTTATTTTCCCTTTTGTACTTTCACTGTTTGCACATAATATGACATTTCTAATGCCTTTATTCTTTTGGAACTTTTGTGAGTGTAATTTTTCCTGTTAATTTTTGTTTATTATCTACTTCACTTGCTTTGGCAATGTTAACATACGTGAAATTGAATTGAGAGAGAGAGACATAGAGAGAGAATGACATTACTTTCAGACCACAGCAAAACTACAGCCTACTTGAACAGAGCAATACTCAAACATGAGGCATCAAAGCCCAACAAACTGCATGCTATTAAGAAATGCTATAGATTAAAGAAATAGTGTAGAAATCTACCAAAGAACAATTGGCCAAAAACAAATCCAATCCCCCCTAAATGACATTCTGGGCAAAATGTTTATTGTAATAGTGAAGGTGTAAACTTAGCAGTTGAATGCCTGAACAGTATATTTGTTATATCAAATGTAAAAAAAAAATACTAGCAGAAAACCGGAAAAAAATTACAGCATTTATAAGGGCACAACGCAAGACCCAAATGCAGACACAGGAGGAAGATGGTAGAGCTCCAACATATATTATAACAAAGGGAGTAGGCAAAAGCAGGTCGGGGACAGGCGAGAGTTCATAAACCAGGTCAGAGTCCAAACAGTACCAGACGATAGGCAGTCTCAGGTCAGGCCAGGCAGGGGTCAGAAACCAGATCCGAGTCCAAAACAGTACAAGGGGATAGGCAGGCTGTTAGTCAGAACAGAGTGGTCAGGCAGGCGGGTACGGAGTCAGGACAGGGAAGGGTCGAAACCAGGAGGACTAGAAACAAACAGAGACTGGGAAAAACAGGAGCAAGGAAAACCGCTGGTTGACTTGGCAAACAAGACGAACTGGCGCAGAGAGACAGGGAACACAGGGATAAATACACCGGGGATAATAAGCGACACCTGGAGGGGGTGGAGACAATCACAAGGACAGGTGAACCAGATCAGGGTGTGGCACCATTGAGAAATGGTTTGATGAAGAGTGCAAAAGCCTAAGAAAGACATGTAGAAACCTATCCAACCAAAAACAACGACCCAGAAAACCAGAACATACACCTTTATTACGGGGAAACACTAAAACAGTACAAAAATACAGCAAGAAAAATGAAGGAACAGCACATCAGAATGTGATGGAAGAATCACTTCTGGGAAAATTTGAAAACACTGAACAAACAACAGCATGAAGAGCTAGAAAAAGGGAGATGTATGAATTAAAACCACTTCTCAAACCTTTTCAGCCATATACTGTAACAACGAACCAAGAGCAAAAACATATACATGACAATTTACAAATCTTAGAATCAGCTATCAAAGACTACCAGAACCCATTGAATTTTCCAATTACATTGAGTGAACTACAGGACAAAATGCCAACCCTCCAACCCAAAAAGGCCTGTGGTGTTGATGGTATCCTAAATGAAATGATAAATATACAGACCACAAATTCAAAGTGGCTATACTCAAACTCTTCAATATTATCCTCAGCCCAATATTTGGAACCAAGGTCTGATCACACCAATCCAAAAAAAGTGGAGACAAATCTGACCCCAATAATTACAGCGAATGTGTCAACAGTATCCTCAACAGCACACTCTAACATTTCCTCAGTGAAAACAATGTCCTGAGCAAATTTCTAATTTGCTTCTTACCAAAATACCATATGACAGAACACATATACACTCTGCACGCCCTAATTGACAAACAAACAAAACAAAAGCAAAGTCTTCTCATGATTTGTTGATTTCAAAAATGCTTTTGATGCAATTTTGCATAAATTCATTCCAGACACCATTGCCCTAGAGCATACAAAGAATCACACATACCTCAGCCTAAACATCAGCACCACAGGTAACTAGCAAACATCAGCACCACAGGTAACTAGCAAACATCAGCACCACAGGTAACTAGCAAACATCAGCACCACAGGTAACTAGCAAACATCAGCACCACAGGTAACTAGCAAACATCAGCACCACAGGTAACTTCCACAAGGCTGTGAACAATCTGAAAGGCAAGAAGGGCCTTCTACGCCATCAAAAGGAGCATACAATTTGACATCCCAATTAGGATCTGGCAAAAAATACTCCAATCAGTTATAGAACTCATTGCCGTCTATGGCAGTAAGGTCTGGGGTCCACTCACCTACCAAGAATGAACTAAATGGGGGAAAAAAACAATTGAGACTCTGCATGCAGAGTCCTGAAAAATATCCTCAGAGTACAACGCAAAAACCCCTAATAATGCATGCAGAGCAGAAATAGGACTATACCTGCCCACTAATGATCAAAATCCAGAAAAGAGCCATTCAATTCCAGAACCACCTAAAGGAATGTAATGCCCAAACCTTCCATCACAAAACCCTAACCTGCAAGGAGATAAACACCTCAGCCAACTGGTTCTGGGGCTCTGTTCACAAATACAAACAAACCACACAGAGCACCAGGGCAGCAACACAATTACAAACTACTTCAAGACTGTTGGAAAAGCATTCCAGGTGAAGCTGGTTGAGAGAATGCCAAGCATGTGCAAAGCTGTCATCAAGGCAAAGGGTGGCTACTTTGAAGATTGTTTGGTTACTACATCATTCCATATGTGTTATTTCATTGTTTTGATGTCTTCACGATTATTCTACAATGTAGAAAATAGTGAAAATAAAGAAAAACCCTTGAATGAGTAGGTGTATCCAAACTTTTGACTGGTACAGTATATATAGATATATATATCAGTATTTCACTCAAATTACACAAGCCCACAAAAATTTAGAACACAAATCACATTTTGACAAACTCCCGTATCTGTTAGGTTGGAAGCAGTCTATCACAGTGCCATCCGTTTTGTCACCAAAGCCCCATATACTACCCACCACTGCGACCTGTATGCTTTCGTTGGCTGGTCCTCGCTTCATACTCATCGCCAAACCCACTGGCTCCAGGTCATCTACAAGTCTTTGCTAGGTAAAGCCCCGCCTTATCTCAGCTCACTGGTCACCATAGCAGCACCCACCCATAGCACCAAAGCCAATTCCTCCTTTGGCCACCTTTCCTTCCAGTTCTCTGCTGCAAATGACTGGAACGAACTGCAAGAATCACTGAAGCTGGAGACTCATATCTCCCTCACTAACTTTAAACACCAGCTGTCAGAGCAGCTCACAGATCACTGCACCTGTACATAGCCCATCTGTAAATAGCCCATCCAACTACCTCATCCCCATACTGTATTTATTTATTTATCTTCCTCCTTTGCACCCCAGTATCTCTACTTGCACATTCATCTTCTGCACATTATCACTCCAGTGTTTAATTGATATATTGTAATTACTTTGCCACCATGGCCTATTTATTGCCTTACCTCCCTTATCTTACCTCATTTGCACACACTGTATATATACTTTTTCTACTGTATTATTGACTGTATGTTTGTTTATTCCATGTATAACTCTGTGTTGTTGTATGTGTCGAACTGCTTTGCTTTATCTTGGCCAGGTCGCAGTTGTAAATGAGAACTTGTTCTCAACTAGCCTACCTGGTTAAATAAAGGTGAAATTAAAATAATTTAAAAAATTTGTGAAATACCACAGTGTGCAATCCCAATAGCAAAATGTGTTACCTGCTGCCACGAGAAAAGGTCAACCATTGGGTCAGAAACACCAATGTGAATATAACCTATATCAAATCAAATCAAAGTTTATTTGTCACGTGCGCCGAATACAACAGGTGAAATGTTTACTAACAAGCCCTAACCAACAGTGCAATTTTTAAGTAGAAAATAAGTACTACATAAACAATAGATAAGTAAAGAAATAAAAAAATCTGTAAAATGACAGTGAAAATAACAGTAGCGAGGCTATATACAGGTGGTACCGGTATAGAGTCAAAGTGCGGGGGCACCGATTAGTTGGGCTAATTGAGGTAATGGGGGGGGGACACAATGCAAATAGTCCGGGTAGCCATTTGATTACCTGTTCAGGAGTCTTTTGGCTTGGGGGTAAATGCTGTTGAGAAGCGTTTTGGTCCTAGACTTGGTGCGGTAGCAGAGAGAACAGTCTATGACTGGGGTGGCTGGGGTCTTAGACAATGTGTAGAGGTCCTGGATGGCAGGAAGCTTAGCCCCAGTGATGTACTGGGCCTTACGCACTACCCTCTGTAGTGCCTTGCGGTCGGAGGCCGAGCAGTTGCTGTACCAGGCAGTGATGCAACCAGTCAGGATGCTCTCGATGTGGCAGCTGTAGAACCTTTTGAGGTTCTGAGGACCATGCCAAATCTTTTCAGCCTCCTGAGGGGGAATAGGTATTGTCGTGCCCTCTTCACGACTGTCTTGGTGTGTTTGGACCATTCTAGTTTGTTGTTGATGTGGACACCAAGGAACTTGAAGCTCTCAACCTGCCTATTTATTTCCCCCATCATTCGAAATACATTCTAATATTTGCGCATTGTCACAACACCGTAC
The DNA here is from genome assembly GCF_002910315.2 of Salvelinus sp. IW2-2015. Classification (NCBI taxonomy): domain Eukaryota; kingdom Metazoa; phylum Chordata; class Actinopteri; order Salmoniformes; family Salmonidae; genus Salvelinus; species Salvelinus sp. IW2-2015. The sequence goes on from NC_036848.1 coordinate 26,870,348, forward strand.
ATAGTTTATGTAACATTTTAAATGTTATGCAATTTTTTTTAACCGCTAACATTATAATATTTAAAATGTTGTTTTTCTCTTGAAACTTTTTGTGTGTGTAATGTTTACTGATAATGTCAGATTTTTTTTTGGTCTTTGTTTTGTTTAATTTGCTTTATTGGTTTTTAGTTGTTGTTTTGTTTATTGTTTATTGCAATTGCTTAAACACTTTTTCCATGCCAATAAAGCCCCTTTGAATTGAATTGAATTGAGAGCGATAGAGAGAGAGAGAGGGAGAGCATAGGAATAAGCCCATTGACTTGGGGTAGCTTTTTTATTAATGCACCGTATAGATCCAGGAAGTCTTTTAAAATCAGGCTCTCCTGCCACTCTCTCTGACTTTCCTTTCTCTCTCGCCCTCTCTTTCTCTAAATCTCCAAATGTTTCCCCTGCCCGCTCTCCATCTCTCGATTCCTAAATCTTCTGGTCACTTTTTTTTCTCTATGCTTTGCTCTCGTTTTCTGTCTTTCTCACCTTTTGCTTTGTCACTGTAAATGCTCCCTCACCTACTTGCACTCCCACTCCCTCTTCTCTGCCCCAGCCCCCTCCTGGCTTATCCTTCAATCACTTCCTTCTGACTGAATGACTGTCATGCCGATTCCCTGTTATCTGCTTCATATTCCTAATCTCCTTCCCTCCTTTTCCTGCTTTCCCATTTCCCCCTCCATATCTGGAGTGTATCCCTGTTCAGCAGCAGAGTTCACATAATCATAATAATTTTCCATTATATACACACAGACACACACACACACACACACGTGGGCGCACTTGAATGCACGCACACACACACACATATATGTGCATGCATAGACACACAGATACAAACACACACACGCTGCTATGTGTCTCATACTGGGCCAACCTGAGCCTGACATCTGCACCAAAGGACTCAAAGTAGGGGCTCAATCCATCCAATTTCACTCATTCGCTCATTCTGTCTCTGTCTCTTTATTTCATGCTCTCATTCTGTCTCTCTCCACTTCTAGCTCTCTTAATGCTCTCTCTTTCTCACTAACTTTCTATCTCCTTCTCTCTTCCCCCTCTCTCTCTCGCTCTCTCTCTCGTGCCTGCTCTCGCTCTCCCTCTCGTTTCTGTTTTCAGTATAGCACCATTTTGCCAGCACCGCAGCACCACCCACCATGCCACCCTCTCACTCTTTGCCTACTCTCTTTCTCCTCCCTCCCTCCCTTTTTCTTGAGATTCAAAGTGTTTTATTTCCGGCAGTATGAAATAGCAGTGGCCCCCGGAGGAGGCAAACCTATGTGCTGCTCTTCTCTTCTCTTCTATCTCTGACATTACACTCTCTCTCTCTCACCATCTTTCTCTTACCCTGCTACAGTACTTCCATTCCTCAACCCCCTAATACTAAGCAGCTCATGGCCAGTCTTCTGTTTTTTCCTTACCCCCTTTCCCCATACACTCTTTCTCTCCTCTAGCTCTTTCTCCTTTCTCCTTGTGCACTCATTCTTTTATGCATATTTTATTTATTGCGAAGTAAGGAGGCATGTTGTATCGTTGTTTGTTTATTTGTTTATGTACATGTATATTCATGTTCAACTGTTTTATAGAGACTTTGTTTTGTATCTAAAGTACTGTAGAATCGAATATAAAAAATCACATAGATCTCATATCTCCAAAGATACATAGAGTATAGTATAGTATAGTATAGTCAAAACTGTTCGCTGCTCTGGCACCCCAATGGTGGAACAAACTCCCTCACGACGCCAGGTCAGCGGAGTCAATCACCACCTGCCGGGAGACACCTGAAACCCCACCTCTTTAAGGAATACCTAGGATAGGATAAAGTAATCCTTCTAACCCCCCCCCCCCTTAAAAGAGTTAGATGCACTATTGTAAAGTGGTTGTTCCATGGATATCATAAGGTGAATGCACCAATTTGTAAGTCGCTCTGGATAAGAGCGTCTGCTAAATGACTTAATGTAAATGTAAATGTAAGTATAGAGGTGGGTGAGGTGATAAACATGTGCCATATGTGGTACAGTATATGATGTACAATATAGCATGGAGAATACCTTTTGCATCCAAAATACTGGAAAAACACAAACGGATCACATTCAGTTATTGTTAAAGGAATTAGATTCCTATCTGTTCGTTAACCAATTTAATTATAACCAAGCAAACACTCTGTCAGTTTATAAGAATTTGTAAAGTTCTTATTTGCATAAAATAGACAAAGACCAGCCACCAAATTAATCAATAGCGTTTATTCTCGAGAGACTCTACTCAAAATACCATGTACATTAGTTTATATATCACACATAGCGTCATAGCGTCCTAAATGTCCCTCCTTCTATCCGACAAGAACAAAGCTGATTCAAAAGTCCATTCCAACACACTAACGCACATTCATTACACACTATATCTGGATTATCTCCTGAAGTCTCACCACAGTTGTATTACCACTTAGCTGACAGTTCCAGTCCCCCCCAGATACGGAAAACCTGGAGGAGCTTTCGCTGTCTTGTCTTATCTCCACAGAGTTATAGCTGGATCGGTTCAAACATAGGTTAACGAGTCTCTTTGCTTTCTTTCGGCACATACATACATTCCTTTCTTCCACAATGGTTATCATTTTTAATTACCCCTTGTCCATGCTACATAACCTCTAATCCTAATGGTTAAGTTTCTGGGTAGAATTATTTAATCATTTATCTTAAACCTTGATAAAATATCTTAACAGTTATACAGATTACAGACAAATGTGAGGTGATATTTTTGGGGGATTTCCATATGTGCTGTATGTTGAGTTAAGGCTGGGAGGGACAGAGGGGTACTAAACTGAACCCTCCAACTACAGCTGAAATCAGGAACCAGGTGGCTTATTTCATTCATTCTCTTATTCTCTCTCTCTCCTTCTTGCTCTCTATTTAACTCTCTAACTATCTTTCTCACTAACCTTCTCTCTCCTCTCTACCCTTCTCTTTCTCTCTCACTCTCTCTCCATCCCCCCTCTCTCTCTCACGCCCGCTCTCTCTCTCGGCACTGCAGCTTTCTCAGATTAAACCCAGTGATATGTTTGCAATTAACATTACAATAGAGGGACAGAATGGAGAAATCTCCTGTACTGTGCAACTAGCTGGCTATGGTGTCACACTTCTCTCAATTATTTTTGTATAAAAAACATAAAACCATGAAAAAGGTGACATGGCCGGTGGCCCATGGGTCTGTTAAGATTGTTTTTAAAGATTTTGGCTCAATTTCTCTGTTATACTAATCTATAATGAGCCTTTGACTGACCAGTGGGCAATGGCCGGCCCCCCTATCAAGATGGGCTGGCCTGGTTTTCTGATAGGCTGAGTTGAGGTCACGCAAACTCACATTCAAAGTAAACGCGGGATCAGCAAAGAGACCTGCTCCAACTCTGTCATCAGTTAGACAGCCAAGATCATGGATCGTAAAAAACAGAAAGGGTGCCTATAAACTTAGAAAGTGCACATTGTGCATGGTCACCTCACCCAAAATGTCATATTTTTGGGGCGGCTAAAACCATGATTTGGTCAAACAGTAAAGTGCATTATCCTAATGATTCCTGTAATTAAAGTGTCTGCCCAGCCCCGCCCCTGTACCTGTGCACTCACTGGGGCCTGCTGCTGTGAAAAACGAGCAACTCTCCTATCCCCACCAGCGCTCAAGAGAAAAATGCGTTCTGATCGTATAACATTTCAAAATGCAATTGCAGGATAAACACAGCTTTGGAAGCTTTGTCCTCTTGTCCCTGATGAAGAGAGGAGGGTGTCCGCTTTCTGTATGTACGGTTGAAGTCGGAAGTTTACATACACCTTAGCCAAATACATTTAAACTCAGTTTTTCACAATTCCTGACATTTAATTCCCTGTCTTAAGTCAGTTAGGATAACCACTTTCTTTTAAGAATGTGAAATGTCAGAATAATAGTAGAGAGAATGCTTTATTTCAGATTTAAATGATTTCATCACATTCCCAGTGGGTCAGACACTCAATTAGTATTTGGTAGCATTGCCTTTTAAATTGTTTAACTTGGGTCAAACGTTTCGGGTAGCCGTCCACAAGCTTCCCACAATAAGTTGGGTGAATTTTGGCCCATTCCTCCTGACAGAGCTGGTGTAACTGAGTCAGGTTTGTAGGCCTCCTTGCTCACCCACGCTTTTTAAGTTCTGCCCACAAACTTTCTATAGGATTGAGGTCAGGGCTTTGTGTTGGCCACTCCAATACCTTGACTTTGTTGTCCTTAAGCCATTTTGCCACAACTTTGGAAGTATGGTTGGGGTCATTGTCCATTTGGAAGACCCATTTGCCACCAAGCTTTAACTTCCTGACTGATGTCTTGAGATGTTGCTTCAATATATACACATAATTTTTCTGTCTCATGATGCCATCTATTTTGTGAAGTGCACCAGTCCCTCCTGCAGCAAAGCACCCCCACAACAAGATGCTGCCACCCCTGTGCTTCACGGTTGGGATGGTGTTCTTCGGCTTGCAAGCATCCCCCTTTTTCCTCCAAACATAACGATGGTCATTATGGCCAAACAGTTCTATTTTTGTTTCATCAGACCAGAGGACATTTCTACAAAAAGTACGATCTTTTCCCCATGTGCAGTTGCAAACCGTAGTCTGGCTTTTTTATGGCGGTTTTGGAGCAGTGGCTTCTTCCTTGCTGAGCGGCATTTCAGGTTATGTTGATATAGGACTCGTTTTACTGTGGATATAGATACTTTTGTACCTGTTTCCTCCAGCATCTTCACAAGGTCCTTTGCTGTTGTTCTGGGATTGATTTGCACTTTTCGCACCAAAGTATGTTCATCTCCAGGAGAGAGAACGCGTCTCCTTCCTGAGCGGTTTGACGGCTGCGTGGTCCCATGGTGTTTATACTTGCTTACTATTGTTTGTACAGATGAACGTGGTACTTTCAGGCGTTTGGAAATTGCTCCTAAGGATGAACCGGACTTGTGGAGGTCTACAATTTTTGGCTGACTTCTTTTGATTTTCCCATGATGTCAAGCAAAGAGGCACTGAGTTTGAAGGTAGGCCTTGAAATACATCCACAGGTACACCTCCAATTGACTCAAATGATGTCAATTAGCCTATCAGAAGCTTCTAAAGCCATGGCATCATTTTCTGGAATTTTCCAACCTGTTTAAAGGCACAGTCATCTTAGTGTATGTAAACGTCTGACCCACAGTTATTGTGATACAGTGAATTATAAGTGAAATAATCTGTCTTTAAACAATTTTGGGAAAAATTACTTGTGTCATGCACAAAGTAGATGTCCTAACCGACTTGCTAAAAATATAGTTTCTTAACAAGAAATGTGTGGAGTGGTTGAAAAACGAGTTTTAATGACTCCAACCTAAGTGTATGTAAACATCCGACTTCAACTGTATATGTTTTTTCTTCTCAACTCTCAATATTCAGCTCAATAGCAACCATTTTACAGCCAAGGTACAGTATTTGATATGGCTTTGAGACACAGTTTGGAGCGGCGTACGTGCGCGAAACGGGCACCGGCCATTGCGAGGGCATAGGCCTATTAGGCAACTGCAAAGTTTTTTTTTAGGACATTACATTTACTGTTGGATGAATACATGGCTACTAGCAGTGGGCATTATATTTCAAGTTAGCGATCTAGTTCATGTGTTTTGAGTTTCCACTTCCTCAGGTGTTGAACCCCAAATGAATTAGCCTATGCTATTAGTTAGTGCACATAAAGATCTCAATTGAACAACAATAAAAATCTGGAAATTCTGAAGTCCTATTATGACAGAAAAATAGAGCAACTATAGTTGCCCAAAATTCACGACAATCACTGGATTAGGGTTCACATCAAAATATCTTGAACCATGCATTACTGCTTGGACGTGTTAGATAAAAACAAACATATTTCTTGAATACTTCAGTAGTCTATTTATTATACTTCTTAATAAAGCACTATGAATTACTTTATAAGATGGTTCCCTGACCATATCATGGGCTGGTGCCACCAACTGTAAAAGTTAGTGGCACCAGTGACACGAGGGGAAAATGTTAGTCTGGAGCCGTGTAATAATAATTAGCACTTAGGATAGGTGTTGATTCAGAGGAACACATACAGTATGACGAGTACTAATTTGCAATATAGTCGAAGTCGTTAGCGTGGTTTCTATAACGTATAAGGCTTGTGGGTTCATGTGGGTTCATGTGGGTTCTAAGTGTTGAGATGAGCAAGTTCTAGATAAATGGTTGAAATAATTCCTGTCTCCCATCTCATCATTTTTGAATTGTTATAAAGATGTTGTTATGAATCCCCCCCAGACATAACAAAGATTGGCGACAAGAAAGTCTGAACCTACAGAAACTATTCTATCCAGAAGAAGTTATTTTTTTACACGTTTTTAACTGTTATTTTCCATGGTACAGTCTAGGCTAATGTTAGCACAGTGTATTGCTAGCAGAGGCAAGTGCATAGTTGAGCTAGCTAAAGGCCTGCACAGACTGTAAACATTTTGCAGTCTTATGACATGATTTTGCTGTCCCAGATAAAATTTCCCCGTCAAGGGAAATGTGACAGGGTCTAGGTCTGCCGATTAAGTACCACTACGTGTGGTCGTAGTCTCCGACAAAGTTTTGGCAGTGTCAGAAGCCAATCCCAGTGACTGACCAATAGTAACACGGTAGCACTGAGTATGATTATTATTGTGAATAGTCAGATGAATATAATAGTTTGATTTAAATGTTTACATACTTTGCAAGAAGAAAGATTTCCCTAATAATCTTGTTTACATGACACATTCAAAATCAAGTTACCCGATGGGATTTAATAAATGCACAAAATTGACAAAATAAATGTTCTACCACAAATGACTGTTATTTTTTGGGAAGCCTATTTGATTCTGAGTTCGGACATATAAAGTTTGTATGTGAAAACTATATCTAAGACACATACTTTTAGTTTTTCACTCGTCCATAAGCATAGAGGGAGGCTTGCGCTGCCTGTGCTGACAAATGCTAAGCTCAAAAACACCGCTGCACAAACATAATTTCCTGGGTCCGACTGTTGTACTCATCACCCAAGGCATCAGTACTTCGTTCACAGTATTTCCCATTATCAAGGGCCATATTCAAGGGATGTCCAATGTCACCTCTGTTGTTTGCCCTGGCGATAGAACCCCTTTCTATTAAGCTAAAGGCCACACCCTCAATACATGGTATCTACAGATGCGGACTGGAACACAAAGTTTCCTTGTATGCAGATTACTTGCTTTTATTTATCTCAGACCTTGAAGCGTTTGTCCCTGAGGGTAGGTTTGGTGTGTTTTCAGGGCTATACATTGAATTTCTCAAAAAATGAATGCTTTCCTATTAATGAATTAGCATTACAAATTCCACAGGATACTATTCCATTTTGTATGTCAAAGTCTGGCTTTAAATATTTAGGGATCAATATCACCCGTACCTTGTCTTCCCTCCATGATGAGAACTTTACTCCCCTGATTAACAAACTTAAACTGGACTTTCAGAGCTGGAGTATTCTCCATTTTACTTGAGCTGGTAAAGTGAATTGGATCAAGATGAATGTATTGCCCAGATTTCTGTATGTCTCCCTCTTTTTTTTACCAGTCTTTTTCACTTCAGTGGATAAGCTTATACTGTATATATTTTTCTATTGGGCGGTGGGAATCCAAGAATACGTAAAGCATTTCTCCAGAGAGATAAAACACATGCAGGACTAGCCCTTCCTAACTTTATGTATTATTCCTGGGCAGCGAATATACAAAATATTATTTACTGGCTTCCCACCCCAGAAGCTGACTGGTGTCAAACAAAAGCCAATTCCTGTTTCTCCTCCTCTTTGCCAGCCTTAGTCACCTTCAATCTCCCTCTTTCAGCTTCGCGCTACACATCCAATCCAAATGTTGTCAATATTTTTATATTCAAGGTCAGGCAAACTGGATTCAGCTTTCAGGCTGTGGCAGAGGAATGGCCTTACTAAGTTTAATTACCTTATATTGATGGCACCTTTGCCAATTTCGAAGACCTCACTATCAAATTGGAATTGGAAATACCTAAATAAACTTGAATGGGGTAGATTCACTACCCCATTCAAGTTTATTTAGGTATTTCCAATTCCGCCAGTTTATTCGCACTCGAAGCCCAACCTTTCCAATTCTATCACCCGGATCGGGTCTGGATGCCCTTTTGAAAACACCTTTTCAACTAAAGGGACTCATATCCTGTATTTTTTTGATAATCATGTCCCTTGATAACCCATCACTCAATAAAATCCGATCTGAGTGGGAAAGGGAACTTGGTGGAGAGATCACTGATGAAGTCTGGAATGATGCCTTACTTACTGTAGATGGAAGCTCCTCTTGTGACCGGCTAAGCCTTATACAGTTTAAGGTACTTCACCGTATCCATTTCAGCAAGGCCAGATTATACAAATTCTACCCAAATATTGATGGTACATGTGACAGGTGACAGGTGTAAAGACGAAATGCATCCTGGGAATCATAATTATGCTGTAGACGGGGGCAATACAGAAGGTTCAAAATGACAAACGAGGAATCGTGCAGCATGACTAACAAAAACAATAAAACATCAAAATGTTTATCAAATCTTACAGTTGAAATTTGGAATTACAAACGGATTAATGAGTGAATTTGAGGATGAAACGTCAGTGAGTGAAGTGAATGAAGATCACGTGACTGAGAAAAATATTGCATGTTTGAGGTTGGACAATATTGAAGTGATTGACAATCAGGAGCCTATTGAGAAACAAAAAATGGCTGGAATTGTTGGAAACATTGGACAGTTTGGTTAAAGTATTGAACAGTGGAGCTCATATACAGAATGGTTTGAATATTTTGTTCTTGCAAATGACATTGATGAGGACAATATTTGTTGTGTTATTCTTTAGGCTCAGTAACATGAGGACACGATGGGTATAATTATGGGTAAGTTTACTCGGCAAGCTTAGCACTGCATCACAGCATACATCATCAGCACATGCATACTCTTCTTCTACATAACTACATCCTTAGTAGTTATTTCCCTCTTGTGAAAGTAAAGAGCTCTCTAAGCATAACCCAAATAAAGCAATTCACAATGCTTGAATTTAACCATTATTATTTTACCAAGCACATAATAATAACAATGTTAAAAGACAGCACAGTAGCCATAATGACAGTAACATCAGAATATCAAATTTACACTTTAGCAGTCAATTATAATATTTTATTTTTTACTTATAACCTTCCAGATTTACTGAATATAGTCCTTTAGCCAAGCCGGGCTTCGTCTGACTCTAAATTGACTCTGAGCATCAGTTTGAATAGTCTGTTGCGAGTGCAAGGGAACTTTGAGATGCGCATCACCGACACAGTGAGAGATGCGACACATTCCGGCAAGCGGCAGGTAGGCTAGTGGTTAGAGCGTTGGACAAGTAACCCGAAAGGTTGCAAGATCGAATCCCTGAGCTGACAAGGTAAAAAATCTCTCGTTCTGCCCCTGAACAAGGCAGTTAACCCACTGTTCCTAGGTCGTCATTGAAAATAATATTTTGTTCTTAACTGACTTGCCTAGTTAAATAAAGGTAAAATTAAAATAAATATTTTTTATAAAACGACATAGGTGCTTGGTCCTTTAGTTTGGATAACTTTCGGTGGCGCACTGTACTTCGGTGTACCCTTTTTGACATAAAATGGGAGTTTTACATGAGCACAATCTCCCTTTTTGATGATTGATTGTTTTGCCCCCGGTTGGCCTCTGTGTAGGATTTCACTTTTCTTGAGTGGCACGCACTCTGTGTCGGACATATAGTTTCCAAGGCTTTCCCTCTCAGATCGCGGTTTGGAGACAGTCTTTTAAAACGTGGTTCCAGCATTCCACCTCGCCATTTGCTCGTTGGTAGTACACAGACACTTTGGAGTGTTTAATGTCTCTGTAATGTAGGAACGAAATCCATTCATCTAAAGTGAATTGGGCACCATTATCGCTTACGATTTCGGTGAAGTTTTCATTGCGACTGAACATATCAATTAAGTACTTACTGACATTCTGGGTAGATTATTAGAACATTAGGTACATATTTTTAAATATTAAATTATTAACCTATCATCATTAATATAATATTTTATTTACAATGTACAAATAAAACTAACGGTTTCTTTTTCTTTTCTTGTTTTTGGCAAAAAGTAAACAACAAATAAAAATTCCAGGGAGGACTTATTTTGACAGGGTACAAACTAAAGTGTTGATTCGTGTTTCCTAGGGGACCCTATAAGCTTTGGCTACATTGCATGTTTTCCCTTAGCTACTTCATGTAGCAAACATATTCTTGCTTTGCATATTCCTCTTTGATTTAGAAGATACTGTTGCACAAACAACATGCTGATTTAGGTCTACACCATTACTGGTATTATCAGGCTGTATTAGCTAGCTACTTTTGCTTTTACTCAGTACATTTATTAGCTAGCTAGCTATTAGCATTAGCAGCTAACAATTAGCGTCTCACAAGATTTAGGGCAACTTGCTAAGAAAAGACAAACTAGCTGTTTGCTGGTGTAAGAAACACAAACTAATAGTTTCATTATAGAACGCTAGTGGATTTATATTAATAAGCAAAGTGAAAACAGCATTGTTGCAAGGGTCTCGTGATTGAACATCAAATGCGCTCCTTGAGTGAGGGGGTGTGGCTAGGTCTGTGGGAAGTGGCACAGAGAGAAAGCATAGGTGACTCGAGTAGCGAAGTAAACTATAAAAATTGACATTACACATGGCGTATCACATTTAACAAATCAAACATTCAAATACCGATATAGAAGGTAAAGTAAAAACCCAAACCGGTCCCTGCATCAATACTGGTATATCATAAAATAAGGTATACCACCCAGCCCTACTCCCATGGTCCCGTTCACGTGATCTCAGCTGCAGAACGGGCGTTCTTGGACCTCAAACACCTATTCACTACCGTCCGGCAGTTTGTGGTGGAGGTCGATGCCTCGGACGCCGGAGTGGGGTCTGTCCTGTCCCAGCATTCGGCCCAAGACCAAAAGCTGCATCCCTGCGCTTTCCTCTCCCATTGTCTAAACACCACGGAAAGGAATTACAAAGTGTGTAACTGAGAACTACTCGCGGTGCCGATGGTGTTGGAGGAGTGGAGGCACTGGTTAGAGGGGGGGAACACCCATTGATAGTATGGACAGATCACAAGAACCTGGAATATCTCCGCACCCCCAAGCGCCTCAACTCCAGGCAAGCTCGATGGACCCTGCTATTCACTCGATTCAACTTCACCATCTCCTACCGCCCGGGGTCCTAGAATGTGATGCTCTTTCACGCCTCTATAGCCCAGCTGCTACACCAATGGACCCCGAGACCATCTTGCCTACCTCTTGTCTCGTGGCTGCACTCATCCTTGGGTATGGAGAACTATGTCCGTGAGGCGCAGCGTTCCCAGCCGGCACAACAAAAATGTTGGTGGCCCACCTTGATTCCTGACGTCTCCGTGTTCGTCGCCGCCTGCACCGTGTGTGCCCAGAATAAAACTCTTCCGCAAGCTCCGGCTGGCCTCCTTCAACCTCTTCCCATTCCTTACCACCCCCAATTCCATATATCCCTGGACTTCGTCACACTTCATCAGATGGCAACACCACTGTGGTGGATAGGTTTTCCAAAACTGCCCATTTCATTCCCCTTCCCTACCCGCAGCCAAGGAAACGGCCCAGCTCATGGTGCAGCACATCTTCTGGATCCATGGACTTCCGGTGGACAAGGTCTCCGACCGCGGTCCTCAGTTCTCGTCCAGGTTCTGGAAGGCGTTCTGAACCCTCATTGGGGCATCGGCCAGCCTCCAATCGAACGGCCAGTCGGAGAGAGCCAATCAGGACCTCGAGACGACCCTTTATTGCCTCGTCTCCGCCAACCCCACCACCTGGAGCCAGCAACTCGTGTGGGTCAAATACACCCAAAACACCCTTCCCTGCTCGGCCACTGGTCGCTCACCATTCAAGTGTTCCATGGGTTATCAGCCTCCACTTTTCCCTGAGCAGGAGAAGAGGTCAGCATACCCTTGGCCCAGATGTTCGTCCTCCACTGTGGCCGTAACTGGAAGAGAGCCCGGTCTGAGAGCCCGGTCTGGGACCCCAGCTCCCCGCTATTGGCCCTTTCTCCATCTCTAAGGTCTTTGGCCCCTCTGCTGTTCGCCTTCTGTTGCCCTGCACTCTCCGTATATATCCCACTTTCCATGTATCCAGAATTAAACCCTTGTCTCACAGCCCTTTGTCTCCTGTTTCTAGGCCCAACCCTCTCGCCCGTCTCATCGAATGGCCATCCGACTTACACGGTCCTGAGTGTTCTACCTCGGGGCAGGGGATTCCAGTACCTGGTTGACTGGGAGGGTTATGGCCCGGAGGAGAGGTGCTGGGTCCCCGCTAGGAACACCCTGGACCCAGCCCTCATCACTGAGTTCTGCCGCTGGCACCCCGGTCAACCAGGTATGTGCCCGGGTAGGATGCCAGGTGGCGCCCCTGAGGGGGTGGAGTACTGTCACACCCTGATCTGTTTCACCTGTCTTGTTCTTGTCTCCGAACCCCCCCCCACCAGGTGTTTCCCATTTGTCCCCATTATCTCCTGGGTATTTATACCTGCGTTTTCTGTTTGTCTGTTGCCAGTTCGTCTTACATTTACATTTAAGTCATTTTTATGGAAAACAGAAAGGAAAACGCTGCACACTGCTGCTCATGCTCCCAGGTGATATTTATTTACAATGTTTCGACCCTTAGGTCTTCATCAGTCATCCATATCACAGGTGGGGATGGAAGATACTAGGGGCAGTACTCAGTGACATCACTTCCTGAAACGGGAGGTAAAAAATGTATAACATAGTTTCACAATATTAACATTCAATGTATCAAAATATATGATCATACACAGAGAATGTGATCAATATTTATAAACTCACCCTGTCTTTCAAAGATAACTTGTAAAAATCCAAATAACTTCACAGATCTTCATTGTAAAGGGATTTTACACTGTTTCCCATGCTTGTTCAATGAACCATAAACAATTAATGAACATGCACCTGTGGAACGGTCGTTAAGACACTAACAGCTTACAGACGGTAGGCAATTAAGGTCACAGTTATGAAAACTTAGGACACTAAAGAGTCCTTTCTACGGAAAAAATAAAGATGCCCGGGGTCCCTGCTCATCTGTGTGAATGTGCCTTAGGCATGCTGCAAGGGGGTATGAGGACAGCAGATGTGGCCAGGGCAGTAAATTGCAATGTCCATACAGTGAAACGCCTAAGACAGCGCTAGAGGGAGACAGGACGGACAGCTGATCATCCTCACAGTGGCAGACCACGTGTAACAACACCTGCACAGGATCGATACATCCGAACATCACACCTGCTGGACAGGTACAGGTGCAGGATGGCAACAACAACTGCCCGAGTTATACCAGGAACACACAATCCCTCTATCAGTGCTCAGACTGTCCGCAATAGGCTGAGAGAGGCTGGACTGAGGGCTTGTAGGCCTGTKGTAAGGCAGGTCCTCACCAGACATCACCGGCAACAACGTCGCCTATGGGCACAAACCCACCCTCGCTGGACCAGACAGGACTGGCAAAAAGTGCTCTTCACTGACGAGTCGCGGTTTTGTCTCACCAGGGGTGATGGTCAGATTCGCGTTTATCGTCAAAGGAATGAGCGTTACACTGAGGCCTGTTCTCTGTAGCGGGATTGATTTGGAGGTGGAGGGTCCGTCATGGTCTGGGGCGGTGTGTCACAGCATCATCGGACTGAGCTTGTTGTCATTGCAGGCAATCTCAACGCTGTGTGTTACAGGGAAGACATCCTTCTCCCTCATGTGGTACCCTTCCTGCAGGCTCATCCTGACATGACCCTCCAGCATGACAATGCCACCAGCCATACTGCTCGTTCTTTGTGTGATTTCCTGCAAGACAGAAATGTCAGTGTTCTGCCATGGCCAGCGAAGAGCCCGGATCTCAATCCCATTGAGCACGTCTGGGACCTGTTGGATCGGAGGGTGAGGGCTAGGGCCATTCCCCCCAGAAATGTCCGGGAACTTTTAGGTGCCTTGGTGGAAGAGTGGAGTAACATCTCACAGCAAGAACTGGCAAATCTGGTGCAGTCCATGAGGAGGAGATGCACTGCAGTACTTAATGCAGCTGGTGGCCACACCAGATACTGACTGTTACTTTTGATTTTGATTCCCCCTTTGTTCAGGGACACATTATTCCATTTATGTTAGTCACATGTCTGTGGAACGTGTTCAGTTTATGTTTCAGTTGTTGAATCTTGTTATGTTCATACAAATATTTACACATGTTAAGTTTGCTGAAAATAAACGCAGTTGACAGTGAGAGGACGTTTCTTTTTTTGCTGAATTTAGTAATATACATACACATACAATATTCAATTAGGATAAAAAAACACAATTTAGAATTATTTAAACTATAAAAACGGTTTCAAGTCAAACTCCTCGTTAAGGCCAAGAGGAGACAGTGTGTTCAGCCTGTGGATCCAGAAAGATTCCCTTTGAGAGGAAACTTATCTTTCTGGATCCACAGGCTGAACACACTGTCTCCTCTTGGCCTTAATGAGGAGTTTGACTTGAAACTGTTTTTATAGTTAAAATAATTCTAATTGTTTTTTTTATCCTAATTGAATATTGTATGTATATTACTATAAATATTGATCAAATTCTCTACGTATGATCATTTATTTTGATACATTGAATGTTAATATTGTGAAACTATGTTATACTTCCTGTTTCAGGAAGTGATGTCACTGAGTGCTGCCGCTATATATAGGACCCTCCACCCCCACCTGGGATATGGATGCCTGATGAAGACCTAAGGGTTGAAACATTGTAAATGTTATCACCTAGGAGCATGAGCAGCAGTGTGCTGCGTTTTCCTTTCTGTTTACCATGAGTTTACCTATAACTCCAGCACCTGCGGAAAGTACCTGGATGTGCGTGTGTTCTTCAGCTCTGCCAGTTCGTCTTGTCCCGTCAAGTCCTACCAGCGTGTTTTCCCATTTTTCAAGTTTCTATAGTTGCTGTTTTCTAGTAATCCCGGTTTTGACCGTTCTGCCTGCCCTGACCCTGAGCCTACCTGCCGTTCTGTACCTGTCACGATCGTCTATGGGTGAGAGAGAGGACCAAGGCGCAGCGTGTGCAAAATACATTCTCTTTTATTCAGAGAAGGGAAAAAACACGAAATGAACACTGAATACAACGACGTAAGTGCATAGACAAGCAACAAACGTTCAACATAGACAATTACCCACAAAACCCCAATGCCTATGACTGCCTTAAATATGGATCTCAATCAGAGACAATGAACCACAGCTGCCTCTAATTGAGAACCAATCTAGGCAGCCATAGACATACAAACACCTAGACAAGACACTGACCCATTTACCATACAAAACCCCTAGACAATACAAAAACACATACATTCCCCATGTTCACACCTGACGCTAACTAAAATAATAAAGAAAACAAAGAATACTAAGGCAGGGCGTGACAGTACCCCCCCCCCCCCCCAAAGGTGCGGACTCCGGCCGCACAACCTGACATTGAAGGGGAGGGTCCGGGGTGGGCCTTATTATGGCGGCGGCTCGGGTGCGGGCGTGGCCCCACTCCACCATTGTCAATACCCGCTTTGGTGGCGCCTCTGGAGCGGCGACCCTTGTAGCAAGTCCCGGACTGAGACCATCCCAGAGGGCGCCACCGGACGGATGGGTAGCTCCGGACTGAGGGGTAGCTCCGGACTGAGGAGTAGCTCCGGACTGAGGGGTAGCTCCGGACTGAGGGGTAGCTCCGGACTGAGGGGTAGCTCCGGACTGAGGGGTAGCTCTCGGACTGAGGGGTAGCTCATGACTGGAGGGCAGTCATGACTGGAGGGCAGCTCATGACTGGAGGGCAGCTCATGACTGGAGGGCAGCTCATGACTGGAAGGCAGCTCCGGACTGAGGGACGGCAGCTCCGGACTGAGGGACGGCAGCTCCGGACTGAGGGACGGCAGCTCCGGACTGAGGGACGGCAGCTCCAGACTGAGGGACTGCAGCTCCGGACTGAGGGTCTGCAGCTCCGGACTGAGGGTCTGCAGCTCCGGACTGAGAGACGGCAGCTCATGGCTGGCTGACGGATCTGGCTGCTCATGGCTGGCTGACGGATCTGGCTGCTCATGGTTGGCTGACGGATCTGGCTGCTCATGGCTGGCTGAGGATCTGGCTGCTCATGGCTGGCTCGGATCTGGCTGCTTATGGCTGGCTGACGGATCTGGCTGCTCATGGCTGGCTGATGGATCTGGCTGCTCATGGCTGACTGGCGGCTCTGGCAGATCCTGGCTGACTGGCGGCTCTGGCAGATCCTGGCTGACTGGCGCTCTGGCAGATCCTGGCTGACTGCGGCGGCTCTGGCAGATCATGGCTGACTGGCGGCTCTGGCAGATCATGGCTGACTGGCGGCTCTGGCAGATCCTGGCTGACTGGCGGCTCTGGCAGATCCTGGCTGGTTGGCGGCTCTGGAAGATCCTGGCTGGTTGGCGGCTCTGGAAGATCTTGGCTGGTTGGCGGCTCTGACGGATCCTGGCTGGTTGGCGGCTCTGGCGGATCCTGGCTGACTGGCGGCTCTGGCGATCCTGGCTGACTGGCGGCTCTAGCGGCTCCTGACTGACGAACGGCTCTGACGGCTCGGGACAGCGGATGGCTCAGATGGCGCTGGGCAGACGGATGGCTCAGATGGCGCTGGGCAGACGGTTGGCTCAGATGGCGCTGGGCAGACGGATGGCTCAGATGGCGCTGGGCAGACGGATGGCTCAGATGGCGCTGGGCAGACGGATGGCTCAGATGGCGCTGGGCAGACGGATGGTCAGATGGCGCTGGGCAGACGGATGGCTCAGATGGCGCTGGGCAGACGGATGGCTAAGATGGCGCTGGGCAGACGGATGGCTCAGATGGCGCTGGGCAGACGGCAGACTCTGGCCGGCTGAGGCGCACTGTAGGCCTGGTGCGTGGTACCGGAACTGGAGGTACCGGGCTAAGGACACGCACCTTCAGGCTAGTGCGGGGAGAAGGAACAGGGCATACTGGACCCTGGAGACACACATTAGGCCTAGTGCGTGGTGCCGGCACTGGTGGTACCGGGCTGGGGACACGCATCTCAGGGCTAGTGCGGGGAGCAGCAACAGGACGCACAGGACTCTGGAGACGCACAGGAGGCGTGGTGCGTGGTGTAGGCACTGGTGGTAATGGGCTGGAGACCAGCACCATAGGGCTAGTGCGTGGAGGAGGAACAGGGCTCTGGAGACGCACAGGAAGCCTGGTGCGTGGTGTAGGCACTGGTGGTACTGGGTTGGGGCGGGGAGGTGGCGCCGGAAATACCGGACCGTGCAGGCGTACTGGCTCCCTTGAGCACTGAGCCTGCCCAACCTTACCTGGTTGTATGTTCCCCGTCGCCCGACCGTGCGGGGAGGTGGAATAACCCGCACCGGGCTATGTAGGCGAACCGGGGACACCATGCGTAAGGCTGGTGCCATGTAAGCAGGCCCGAGGAGACGCATTGGTGGCCAGATGCGTTGGGCCGGCTTCATGACATCCGGCTCAATCCTCAATCTAGCCCTGCCAGTGCGGGGAGGTGGAATAACCCGCACCGGGCTATGAACACGTACAGGAGACACCATGCGCTCTACTGCGTAACACGGTGTCTGCCCATACTCTCGCTCTCCACGGTAAGTACAGGGAGTATGCGCAGGTCTCCTACCTGACTTCGCCACACTCCCTTTTAGCCCCCCCAAGAAATTTTTGGGTTGTACTCGCGGGCTTCCAGCCTTGCTTCCGTGCTGCCTCCTCATATCGCCTCCTCTCGGCTTTAGCTGCCTCCAGCTCTTCACGAGGGAGGCGATATTCTCCCGGTTGTGCCCAAGGTCCCTTTCCATCCAATATCTCCTCCCATGTCCATGAATCCTTTATGCGCTGCTCTCCCGTTGCTGCTTTACACACCAAGGCGCAGCGTGTGCAAAATACATTCTCTTTTATTCAGAGAGGGGAAAAAACACGAAACGAACACTGATACAAACTAAACAAAACAACAAAGACCGTGAAGCTAACGACGTAAGTGCATAGACAAGCAACAAACGTTCAACATAGACAATTACCCACAAAATCCCAATGCCTATGACTGCCTTAAATATGGCTCTCAATCAGAGACAATGAACCACAGCTGCCTCTAATTGAGAACCAATCTAGGCAGCCATAGACATACAAACACCTAGACAGGACACTGACCCATTTACCATACAAAACCCCTAGACAATACAAAAACACATACATTCCCCATGTCACACCCTGACCTAACTAAAATAATAAAGAAAACAAAGAATACTAAGGCCAGGGCGTGACAGTACCTTTCTGACTCTGCCCTGGATTACTGACCTCTGCCTGCTCTTGACCTGCCATTTGCCTGCCCTCTGTTCTGTAAATAAACATCTGTGATTCGAACTGTCTGCATCTGGCTGCCACCGGACCTCTGCTGTCCTGATAATAACAGTTAATGATATCTAGGGATAGAGGATAGAGTTAATTCAAGGGATCTCTCTCTCTATATATATATAAAAACATTAATGGTGCCCCAACTTTGATTAATTTGGATAAGATAACCAAATGTATTACAATATATTAGATCAATTAATTATTCCACTAATAAATCAGAAAATGATCTGGAATATCCATAGCCAAAGTTACAACACTTCCTAGCATCTGGCCATCATTTCCTGTAGCATTGATAGCCACCAAGTAGTTGTTGAAGATTTGCAACCACATGGCAGACGGCATCATAGATTGACCAGGGGAGGGCAGGAATGGAGTAGGTAAGGATGCTAAAGCTGCCGCATAGGGCCAAAGACATTTAAGTTACTACGCAGCCTACTACAGCCAGACAGACCAGGTAATAAGATGTATGGGGATATATTGGAAATACTGAAAGGACTCTTTTCACCTAAACCAGTAGTTATTGCTGGAAAGGTTCCACAGAAGAAATCAAGAAGAGAATCAGTGACAATGTTTTCTGCTGCATTAAAGAACCTATCAGAGCACTGTGAGATTAATGATATACTAAATGACACCATTAGAGACAGACTTGTACTCAAAAGAGGCTATTGCCTGAAAGTAATCTGACCTTGTCAAAGGCCATTGAAGTCAGTGTGTCCATGAAAATAGCTGCTAAAGAGGTTCATCAGTTGGGTTCATCAGGACAAGAGCACAGAAGAAATCAAGAAGATTGCCAGTGAGAGGTTGATAGATGTCGTCACAGTCTGCTAGAACCGAGGAGCTCGGTGTTCTACCCCAGAGGAGACAGCATTCCCCAAAGCCCAGAAGATGGTAACCCAGAAGAGGTCTCCTGGGGGAGACCTGGTTCTTTTCTTTATTGTTTTAAAATAAACACCCTTGAAACTGAGTTATCACACTTGTGTCTGATCTGTGTAAACATTTAGATCAAACCTCCTGGTCTGCCACAATGCGTACAATGACAGATGGAGACACAGTACTACCTGCCATCTTAAAGAAACATGGATAAGTCTTTAATGGAGAGTAGGGTAGCATGAAAGACGTTACAGTGAAGCTTAGCATTAAGCCAGACAGCAAAACAACGTTTCTGAAAGGACGACCAGTACCTTATGCTATCAGACCAAAGGTTGAGGCTGATTTGGACACTTTAGTCAAGAAAAAAGAACTGGAGCCGGTCAGCATGAGTGAATGAGAAACACCCACCGTACCAGTCCTTAAGAAGGATGGTGGAATCATCAACGTAATGACGTAAAGGTAACGTAAGGGTAATGGCGGACTGAAGGGATTTATGTAGAGCACCTCAAGATAAAACATAATATTCGAAATATCTGCTAAATTAGACTAAAATATTAGCACTACATAATCTGGTGAGTGATAACCTTCAATCTGGACAATAACACAAAACAAATCCTAAAACTAGAGACATTTATCGACAAATATTACGAAAACAGGCAACAACCAAACATGACGGAGAGTAAGACAGGGGAACCGATTACAAAACGAAAACGTGACTCTTCTACAGACACTGATGATTTAATATTCTCACCACACGGCTGGAATGGTTAAAGGTCGAAACGATCTGTTAAAATCAATAAATGACAAACTGGGTATTCTTGAACTAGTTAGTAAGGATATAAAAGAGTTGAAGGCAAGCCTAGAGATGAGTGATGAAAAAGCTGCGACATTGGAGAAGGAAACACACAAGCTAAAAGGGACAGTCCAATAAGATTGAAACCGAAATGAATGTGGAATTAAAAAGGAGAACACCGTTCTGAAAGAAGCCTTACTGGACATACAAACTAGATCCATGAGAGAGAATTTGTACTTACAGGTATCAAGAAAAAGAAGGAGAAGTTCCTGAATCTGTAGTTAGAGAGTTCCTCCTTACAGCGCTTCAGATTCCGCGCGAGGTTGTCAACAAAAATCCAACTTGAACGTGTTCACCGCTTCGGACAGAGAGGGCAGAGGTACGAACGCCAATTGTTGCCAAATTTGCTTCTCATTTAAAGATAAAATAATGGTTAAAAGCCTGGGTAAAAGACTTGCTGGGACCAAAATTGGCATGAATGATCAATTTCCGAAGGAAAATTGCAGAACGCCGCAAAGTTCTGTATCCAATTTTCAAAGAAAATAGATTAAAAGCGAAACGAGTAGCTCTCGTCGTTGATAAACTATATATTGAAAACCAGTTGTTCAGAGACACAAAGACTACTCCATGGTTATTTTAAAAATTTACAAAGTTCTCATAGACGAGGAAAATAAACACAATTCAAGCCCGGTTACGGATTGTAACAATACAACAAAAATATATAGCTTTTCTATAAATCTTCACATATAACTAATTGAACACACAAGCACTATTTTACATAGTGAAGATAAAAACTAAGTAAACAGGAAGGCCACAGTATGTGTGGATGGTATGGTTTTGTTTATTTTTTATTTTATTTGTTATGTGGCAAAGTTGAGTGAGTGAGTAATGAAATGGTTGCATATCCCAGAGCCAATGTATTGCTGTGAGCCGGGTATGAGAGGGATTTCAAGGTGTGTCAGATGATGGATATACTTTTATAATGAATTATACGTCTTATATTTATTTATTGTCCTATCATGGAGAACTACATTTATTTTAAATTTTTAATTAATTATATCTAATTATTTATTATCCTATTTTAATGGTACGGTCCATTGGCCCTATTTACCCTTGACACCCACCTGAATGACCCAGATAACTAAGGAGAAGTCCCTAAACTGTCTTATGTGCTCGCTGTAAGCGGTCTGTATGCAGCTAAAATGAGGTCAGAGACCAAGAGCAGCACTGCCCCTCACGATTGCGGAGACCTGCTTGCGCAGGGTACTGTCCTGCCAAAGCCAAAGCCCCCCTAACTAGGGCCGTCGAGAGCGAATAACATTCACAAGGAGAATTCTCAAGCCTGGCTATGACGAACTCTGACGACCTTGTCTAGCCCTAGGATTCCGTCGCCCTCATGGGGACGATTGGCGAACGAACACGGGGGTGTCCCCCACCCAGCCAGTGGCAGTGCTGGCAACACTGAGCTGCAGTAACCCATACGGGGAGGGGGTCACACTCGCACTCGGCACGATCAGACGCGGGGAGCCTGATAGAAGTGTGACACCTTGTGGCCCTGCCGGCACAAATATCAAAGTCGGACTCCTGCACTGAGAGATCGTGAGGAGACATGGTCATGACGGGGTGGCCGTATTGTGGGTGTGTTCAGGAATAGGTGTACATTTGACCCACATTATTCTTAGGATGTAGACAATGGTAAATAAATCTCTCAATTTTGCTCATTATTTTGCGCGGTCTTGCAGGCCTTCTCATGCAGCTGCAAACTTCCAGTTAACATTTGTAAATCATGACCCATCTTTGAGTGGGCTCTGGGATTGTCAATTGTTGAGAAAGTGAGCTTATGGTTGTGTGGGAGTAAGGGCTGAAGTGTGTGTGTGTTGTGTGTGCAGTGTATGGTGTATCCCACGACTGTGGCGAAGGAAGAAAGAAAAGATTAGGGACAATAGAGGATTGATCTACAGCTATAAATAATACAAAGAGTTGAGGGCAAATGGAAATTGCATTATGGCAACTGATTCTGGACTAGCAATCCGGTAAATGCAACTGCTGATTGCTCTTTTCAAGGACAGGAATCCCAGGTCGGATTCCAGGCTATGGATACAGGGGTAGAGGGTGCTCTGCCGGGCATTGGGATGACAACCCAACTCGGGTTCGAGGAGGGCTTTTAGCGCGTGGAATAGTAGGGACAATTGGAGCGTTACTTAGTAGAATGCTAATATCATGGTACAACTATATAGACACTCAATCATTATGTTACTTTTTAATAGTCGTTAACAAAAAATATTCTGATTTAAAAGAATGAAACGGTGTGTCTTCCATTATGGTAAATGGTGAAATAGTATAAGCCAGTTACAATTGTAATGGCTTAGCAGATAATAAGAAAGACGATCAGTATCTTACCTGGCTAAAAGAGAAGCGATTAAATATCTATTGCTTTACAGAAAACCCATTCCAACATTTTACGATTGAAGTTTGTCGGAAAAAGAACTGGGGGGCAAAATATATTCTCCCATGGGCAAAGAATTCAAAAGGGGTGATGGTCTTATATAACAATAAGTGTTGATCCAACATGTGCAAATGTCCAAAACAGATCCTCAAGGAGAATGGAATTATTTAAAATATGTTATGGACAATTAAAACAAATATGGCTTGTCAACCTATACGCGTCCGAATAATGACTGATCCAAGCTTCTTTGAAAAATATATATAAAATTTATCAACTCTCAAGCAACACTAGACTCTCATATATTATGAGTGGGAAGATTTTTAATCACGTCTCTAAATACCTCTATACGAACCGGAAAAGGGAAATCACCACTACAAAAACTATCACCCTCAGGCCACTTAAGGAAAATTCATGAATGTCATGGATAATTGGAATTAAGTGGATATATGGAGACTTAAATACCTGATTTAGTGAGGATACTAACATGGGAGGCTCGAATCCAAGCTATTCGTTTGACTAACTTTCTTTACCATTCTCTCTCGGCACCAAAAAGTTTAAAAACAGTTCGACTAGGGGATAGAATGCGGGTCGGATCATCACATAATTGCACTAATATTTCTCTTTACAGAATTTCACTGTCCTGGCGCGAGGATATTGGAAATTTAATCAAAGTCTACTAGATGATAAATTGTTTACGAACAGGACAGAAGACTTTATAAACTGACTTGTTCAGACATAACCATAGGACAGGCAAAGATTCCCCTATCTGTATGGGACACTTTAAGTGTGCCTTTCAGAGGGCCATGAATTACAGTAACTCATCTTTAAAACAACAAGTAATTTAGATCAAAAGAGCCATATTAACAAAGGAAATTGGCAAGACTAACAGTACAGTTAGATAGATAAAAACAGTACCACAGAGGCACAGAATAAGTTAGAGGAAAAACAAAAAGAAATGGAGGAACTTATTCAAGAAAGATCCAGTGTAAATATTATAAAAATAAAGCGAACTGGATGGAATATGGGGAAAAATGCACCAAATTTTTTTCAATCTTCAATATAGAAATGCTACCAAAAAAAAATGTATTAAAACTAGTTACAAATGATGGAGTCACGCATGATTCACCAAAATATATTTTGAAAGAGGAAGTAAAGTACTTAAAATATTGTTTTCGTTTCAGGCTCTCCATCTCCACTAACTGAACTAATTTTGGATTTTTTTCCTATTAATAATGTAAAATTAACATCTGTACAGAAAGACTCATGTGAAGGCCAAATTACAGAGGAGGAACTGCTTGATGCATTGGGGCCTTTAAAGATGGGAAAAACTCCAGGGCTGGATGGCATACCAGTGGAGTATACAAAACTTTTTTGATATACTCAAAGGACCATTATTAGCTTGTTTTAAACCACTCCTATATAAATGGGTAGATTATCAGACACGCAACAAGAAGGTCTGATATCGTATTACTGAAACAGGGACCCAAGTTGGTATATTAAAGAATCCAGTCCAATTAAAAAATTGGAGACCTCTTACACTTCAGTGTTGTGATGCAAAAAATCCTAGCAAAATGCTTGGCGGCATAGAATAAAAAAAGTTTTGTCAGATATTATTCATCCTAATCAGACAGGTTTTTACAGATGGACGATACATTGGGAATAATATAAGGCAAGTACTGGAAACAATAGAACACTATGAAATATCGGGGACACCAGGCCTGGTTTCATAGCTGATTTTGAAAAGGCTTTTGATAAAGTACGACTGGAGTTTATATATAACTGCCTAGAATATTTCAATTTGGGGGATCTCTTATAAAATGGGTTAAAATTATGTATAGTAACCCTAGGTGTAAAATAGTAAAAAATGCTACATCTCAGAAAGTTTTAAATTATCTAGAGGAGTAAAACAAGGTTGTCCACTATCGGCATATCTATTTATTATTGCCATCGAAAATGTTAGCTGTAAAATTAGATCAAACATTAATATTAAGATTAGAAATCCGTGGCTTAAAAAACTAAGGTGTCATTGTACGCTGATGATTCATGTTTTCTTTTAAAACCACAACTAGAGTCCCTCCAGGCCTCATAGAGGATCTACGATACCTTTGCTATCCTCTCTGGATTAAAAACCAAATTATGATAAATGTACCATATTACGTATTGGATCACTAAAAAATACACATTTTATATTGCCATGTAGTTTACCAATTAAATGGTCTGACGGAGATGTGGACATAACTCGGTATAAAATCCCAAAAGAAAGAAATTGATCTCACTCCAATAAATTTTTATAGAAAGTTAGCAAAATAGATAGAAGATCTGCTACCATGGAAAGGAAAATACCTGTCTATTTGTGGAAAAATCACCCTGATAACTCTTTAGTCATATCACAGTTTACCTATTTGCTTATGGTTTTGCCTACACCTAGTGACCTGCTTTTTAAATTATATGAACAAAAAATATTCATTTTTATTTGGAACGGCAAGCCAGATAAAATTAAAAGGGCTATTTATATAACGAATATGAATTCGGAGGGCAGAAATTATTAAATATTAAAGCATTAGACCTCTCACTAAAGGCATCAGTCATACAAAAGTTATACTTAAATCCAACTGGTTCTCTAGTAAATTGGTACGAATGTCTCATCCTATATTCAAGAAGGGCCTTTCCCCTTTATTCAGATTACACCTGCTCACTTTCGTTGTTTGAAAAAGAAATAATCTCCAAAATATCCTTATTTTAAACAAGCCTTAGAAAGTTGGTTGCAATTTCAGTTTAATCCACCTGAAAGGACGGAACAAATAGTACAAACAAATATTGTGGTTAAATTCAAATATAGTAATTGATAAAAAAAACTGTATTTATTGAAGAAATTTAAAAAAAAAAAAGGTATAATTTTTGTGAATGATGTCATAAATAGGGACTGGTGGAGTTATGTCACACATGCAGCTAACACAGACATATGGAAATGTCTGCTCTACCAAAATTACAACCAATAATTGCAGCATTACCACAAAAAATGGAAGAGGCAAGTTAGAAGGGAAAAAAGTAAGGAACTTGTATGTCGGCCTGTATTAAAGAAACATAAATGGTTAAAAGAAAAGTGTGATAAATAAAAATATATACAAATTTCATTTAAGGAACAAAAAACTGACAGCTGTGCCATATTAAATTGCAAAATAGTTGGGAAGAGATTTTCGATGTACCCATTCCAGGCACATGGTTTATGAATTGATACGCAAAACAACGCCGGATTCAAAACTTCGAATTTTTCAATTTAAATTACTGTACAAAATTCTTGCAACTAATAGAATGTTATATATATGGGGATACATCTTCCCAGCTCTGCAGATTCTGTTGTGAGAGGCAGAGTCATTAGATCATTATTTTGGTATTGTCCATATGTAGCTCTTTTTTGGTCACAGGTCCAGGAATGGCTGAAGAATTGCAACATTTGCCTAAAACTAACGCTACAGATAGCAATACTGGGGGATTTGAAAAGCCATAGTCAATCAATCAATAATATAATAATTATTTTAGCAAAAATGTTTATTTTTAATTTACAATCTATAGAAGCTATGAGAATAGGAAGGTTCAAGTCTTTTGTGAAGCATCACAGCACAGTTGAAAAATATATGCAAATAAAAATCCGAAATGGATGATGTTGGAAGATAGATGGGAGGGTTGAGTGGAACTGAAGGGTGGGACTAATAACAAGATAAACAATGTAGGCATACGGGATCTGTGAAATGTGTATAGGTGCGGAGCTTTTGTGAAATAGCACAGTTACAAGTGGAAAAAAATTGGATGGACAACAGAAATAGAGGAAGGACTAAGAAACAAATAAGAGAGAACTATTGTAAAGTGGACTGTGTCTGTAAGATGGGTATAAGATGTATAAATAAGGTAAAAGCAGAAGTGTTTATTAGTTTACTCCAATTGGGGGATCGGTGGTAGGGTGCGGGGAATAATAATAAAGGTATATTCTTTAAAAAAGTATGTATGTCTATATAGGTATGTGTATGTATATATGTGTATATGTATGCATGCGTGTATGGATATATATATTTACCCCAAAAAATATGGGGGATTGGAAATGATGCAGACAATTACATTGGAAGCAACATTCTTTCCGCAAGATTAAGCTGATCCAACCCCCCCAAAAAAAAAAAAAAAAAAAAAAAAAAGGATGGTGGAATCAAGATATGTGGAGACTTTAACAGAGTTAACCTTGTGTTGTCTGCTGAGCAGCATCCGCTACCACACATCAACAACCTTTTCGCAGGCTTAGCTGGGGGTCAAAAGTTCAGCAAAATTGACCTCTGCCAAGCCTACTTGCAGATGCACATGGATGAAAAGTCAAAGGAGCTGCGATTGTCGTGACACAGAAGAGGCTCTTCAGGTACTGTCGTCTACCGCTTGGAATCACAAGTGTGCCAGCGCTGTTCCAGAGGGCGATGGACCAGATCTTGAGTCGATTGCCAAGAGTACAATGTTACCTGGATGACATTCTCATTACTGGGAAAGATGAAGAGGACCATCTCCAGAACTTGGATGTGACCTAACAGAGATTGAAAGACTACGGACTGCAAGTTGTAAGGACAAATGTTCATTCTTCCAATCATCGGGAATACCTTGGACACGTCATCAACTCCACGGGCCTGCAAAAGGCTCCAATCAAGATCAAGGCTATCAGAACGTCATCCAACTACGTTCTTTCCTGGGGTTACTGAATTACTCCGGATGCTTTATTCCGAGCTTAGCAACGAAGCTGAAGCCGCTGCATGCCTTTACAGAAAAAAAACATGATTTCACATATGGAAAATCACATGATTTCACATGAAAATTCACATATGAAATCTTGTGAAATGTGTTTTTGGAACACTTCAAATGTGATCACATGTTTTCATGTGTATTTTCATGGTATACATGTTGCTTTACATGTTGTCACATGATATCACATTAACTTCACATAAGATCACATATGATCACATGAAAACGTGTGACATTCATGTGGTTTTTACATAAGGGATGTCAGGTACTGCTATGTCAGGACAAAACATGGAAATGGACTGAACAATGCAAGGAAGCATTCGGGAAAACCAAGGAAACACTTCTGAAATCTGAGGCATTGACACACTTTGACCCATCATTGCCCATCCAACTAGCTTATGATGCTAGTCCATATAGTGTGGGAGCAGTCGTGCCCCACATCATGCCTTCTGTAAGAGAAGCTTTCACATTGAGGACATTGAAATAAGCAGAAAGTAACTATGCACAGATAAAATGAGAAGCCGTAGGGATTGTTTTTGGAGTATCTGTACAGGAGGAAGTTCACCCTTCTTACAGATCATCATCTGCTGACGAGCATCTTTGGACTGAATACTGGCATTCTGTCACTTGCTGCAAGCAGAATGCAAAGGTGGGCTTTGTTGTTCTCAGCACACACCTACGACATGAAGTACCGCAAGTCAGAACTGCACCGCAACGTAGATGGACTTTATCTCTTTCTCT
>NC_036848.1:26898534-27158554 GCF_002910315.2 Salvelinus sp. IW2-2015
GTCTGTAAGATGGGTATAAGATGTATAAATTGAAGGTAAAAGCAGAAGTGTTTATTAGTTTACTCCAATTGGGGGATCGGTGGTAGGGTGCGGGGAATAATAATAAAGGTATATTCTTTAAAAAAGTATGTATGTCTATATAGGTATGTGTATGTATATATGTGTATATGTATGCATGCGTGTATGGATATATATATTTACCCAAAAAATATGGGGGATTGGAAATGATGCAGACAATTACATTGGAAGCAACATTCTTTCCGCAAGATTAAGCTGATCCAACCCCCCAAAAAAAAAAAAAAAAAAAAAAAAAAAGGATGGTGGATCAAGGGAATCAAGATATGTGGAGACTTTAACAGAGTTAACCTTGTGTTGTCTGCTGAGCAGCATCCGCTACCACACATCAACAACCTTTTCGCAGGCTTAGCTGGGGGTCAAAAGTTCAGCAAAATTGACCTCTGCCAAGCCTACTTGCAGATGCACATGGATGAAAAGTCAAAGGAGCTGCTGATTGTCGTGACACAGAAGAGGCTCTTCAGGTACTGTCGTCTACCGCTTGGAATCACAAGTGTGCCAGCGCTGTTCCAGAGGGCGATGGACCAGATCTTGAGTCGATTGCCAAGAGTACAATGTTACCTGGATGACATTCTCATTACTGGGAAAGATGAAGAGGACCATCTCCAGAACTTGGATGTGACCTAACAGAGATTGAAAGACTACGGACTGCAAGTTTGTAAGGACAAATGTTCATTCTTCCAATCATCGGTTGAATACCTTGGACACGTCATCAACTCCACGGGCCTGCAAAAGGCTCCAATCAAGATCAAGGCTATCAGAACGTCATCCAACTACGTTCTTTCCTGGGGTTACTGAATTACTCCGGATGCTTTATTCCGAGCTTAGCAACGAAGCTGAAGCCGCTGCATGCCTTTACAGAAAAAAAACATGATTTCACATATGGAAAATCACATGATTTCACATGAAATTTCACATATGAAATCTTGTGAAATGTGTTTTTGGAACACTTCAAATGTGATCACATGTTTTCATGTGTATTTTCATGGTATTACATGTTGCTTTACATGTTGTCACATGATATCACATTAACTTCACATAAGATCACATATGATCACATGAAAACGTGTGACATTCATGTGGTTTTTACATAAGGGATGTCAGGTACTGCTATGTCAGGACAAAACATGGAAATGGACTGAACAATGCAAGGAAGCATTCGGGAAAACCAAGGAAACACTTCTGAAATCTGAGGCATTGACACACTTTGACCCATCATTGCCCATCCAACTAGCTTATGATGCTAGTCCATATAGTGTGGGAGCAGTCGTGCCCCACATCATGCCTTCTGGTAAGAGAAGCTTTCACATTGAGGACATTGAAATAAGCAGAAAGTAACTATGCACAGATAAAATGAGAAGCCGTAGGGATTGTTTTTGGAGTATCTGTACAGGAGGAAGTTCACCCTTCTTACAGATCATCATCTGCTGACGAGCATCTTTGGACTGAATACTGGCATTCTGTCACTTGCTGCAAGCAGAATGCAAAGGTGGGCTTTGTTGTTCTCAGCACACACCTACGACATGAAGTACCGCAAGTCAGAACTGCACCGCAACGTAGATGGACTTTCCAGGTTACCACTACTTGTGGTCAAGCCAGAGTCACATCAAGTGGACATCTTCTACTTCAGACAAGTGGAAAATGCACCAGTCACTTCAACACAAGTGCGGAGAAACACCAGAAACAGTGTTATCTGAAGTGATGGACATTATCATCAAAGATAGAGCCGCAGGAGATGCTCCGGAACTGAAACCCTACCTTTCGATGAGAACTGAGCTGTCAGTACAGTCCGGTTGTTTGCTGTGGGGGAGGAGAGTTATCATTCTGCCTTCGCTGAGGAAACCAGTGTAAAACAGCTACACCCAGGTCATTGTGGAATGGTTTGCATGAAGGAAATTGCACAAAGCTACTTCTGGTGGCCTGGATTAGATGGAAGTATTGAGGAGAAAGTGAAAACATGTTCCTCATGTCAGAAGGTTTGCAACATACCTCATCTTGCACCTCATCTTGCACCTCTTCATCTGTGGGATTGGCCGGAAGAGGCGTGGCAACAAATACACGTCGACTTC
Organism: Salvelinus sp. IW2-2015; assembly: GCF_002910315.2. NCBI lineage: Eukaryota > Metazoa > Chordata > Actinopteri > Salmoniformes > Salmonidae > Salvelinus > Salvelinus sp. IW2-2015. Next base: position 26,900,679 of record NC_036848.1, read on the forward strand.
GCAGGTCCATTTGAGGACAGAATGTTGCTCGTGGTCGGGGATGCAAATATCAGGTCTGCACCGTATCATCCATTTACCAATGGACTGGCGGAGAGGTTTGTACAGACCACGAAACATGCCTTAACAATAGAACCGCCATAGGCCAGTGCCCCCTGCCATATGATTTTGTATTTAAAATAAATCTGCCATTTTGAAGGCAACGTCCTCCTACTTTCCTGACTTTTTCTAAATAGTTGTATTTTAAATTGCTCAGTTGTCAGAATTTCTTAATTACAAAGAGAAAAATATTTAGAGCCTGTTAACCAGTTTTTTCACACCTATTCCTAATTTAAGGGGCCATGACAAATGTGCTGCTGGGCGTTAGTACCATGTCGCTAATGTGTCTCTCTCCTCACTGAATGAATGCCGTCAATGGATGAATGGGCGCTAGAAACTGGTAATCGTGCATGTGACTTAATATTGATATTTGAATTAACTGGATAATGAGGGTGAAGAGGGTGATTTCATTTAGAACAATAGTCTGGTGATGATGAAGAATTGTGAACACCAAGAAAGAAGCTACTGCTGCCAAGGAGACAGCCAAAGCAACAGGGTGTCGTACTCTCAATAACTTAACTTGCTAATTTTCCTGTCTGTAAAGAGAAGGGCGTGCTGAACATTGATCCCGCTGCTCTGATTGAATAGAGCGAAGCTGTCTCCGTTCACTCACTTCATATTTAACCTGAAGCTGTCTCTGTTCACTGCCTCCTGTTAGCCTGCTACTATGATAAATCAATAGGCGAGGACGTTTGCTAGAAAGCTATCAATATGCATAATATCTAACAAGCGAAGCGAGAGTAGAGAAAGAAGAAGAAATGCTGATGCGGACTCTGACTGAGTGACAGCAAACTTGTCTGCCCGCTGCAAGTTTTGAGGACAGGACACACAGACACACACAACTCCACGCCCTGCTCCTAATCTGCAGCTTTTTTGGTCCATAAACCTGCAGGGAGATAAGTAGACGTTGGTACAATACCTAGGCATAATTAAACACTACATTTAAGGATACGATTACGAGTATAGCCATGTTGTAACACCCATAATACAACACAGTAGATGAATCTGATAGGTTAAAGAGGATGCCCGGTACTTGGAGGCTGAGAAGCCCAGTGGTTCTAGTGCTAAAAGTGTCTCAGGGTCAAGGGACACTGCACCAACGCTTTAACAGCTTCTTGCTATCCTACAGGAACATGCCTCATGCAGCCACCAAGGCTTTGCCTGCATCGAGCTTTCCCACAAGCTTCAACCTACTCAAACCTCCCAACGCAACGGAGACAGTGCAACGTTAACAGGAGAGCCAAGTCAAACGTTGTGAACTGAGAGCAAAGGGCAGAGCTTTCAATCCTGGAGAAACCGTCTTAGCTAGGAACTACCTCAATGGACCAAAGTGGGATCCTGCCGAGCACGTCATCTGGTAAAGGCACACCGATCAGTTACTGTTGAGTAAAGCGACACCGACATAATCACCAGTCCACACCAGGAAGTGGTCCAGTACTTTTACTGGGTGACACCCCTACCCAGCAGTTGTCACCTAGGGGGGCTGACAGTCACCTTCTCAGGACTGTTGTTCATAATGGGGACAATTTAAGCAGGAGGGGAGGAAATGTTCTGTATTGAGGTTGTGCAACAGAGCATAATGAGGATTCTATGTGTTGAAATGAACACGTTCTAGATAAATTGTTGAAATGATTCCTGTCTCCTGATTATTTAATTGTTATAAAAACGTGGATATGAAACCAATGACACATAACAATTAGGATTTGGGGCCCTTGTGTAGCACATGGATAAGATTTTCACCTTGAGCCTTTAGCTACTCCTTAACTCCTATAGCTGCTCGGTCTTAGAAAAGCTACTTTAGCTGCTATTAAAATACCTATTTTAATTGGTTGTCTGCTAGCCCAAGCCAGTGAGTCATTGTGCACTGTGCAGAGGCCAGGGCCAGGGACTGTAAGCTTGCTCGCTCATTCTCTACTCTACAGTTGCTCTAGCTCAGAGGTTTTAAAAGCAGTTAACGATGCACTGAACTAGGTTACACTTAGAGAGGAAATATGCTGAAAAGGGGACATGAAACATCAGGCATATGTGGGTTACATACAGTGGGGAGAACAAGTATTTGATACACTGCCGATTTTGCAGGTTTTCCTACTTACAAAGCATGTAGAGGTCTGTAATTTTTATCATAGGTACACTTCAACTGTGAGAGACGGAATCTAAAACAAAAATCCAGAAAATCACATTGTATGATTTTTAAATAATAATTGCATGTTTATGCATAGACATAATGTATTGATCACCTACAAGACCAGTAAGAATTCGCTCCAAGACCTGTAGTTTTTCTTAAGAAGCCCTCTGTCTCCACTCATCCTAGTATTACTGCACCTTTTGAACTCTTACTGTAAAAAGACCAACCGTCCACACACAATCAACAGATTCCAACCTGTCCACAATGGCCAGAGCCAGAGAACTGTTCAAGGACATTCAGGATAAAATTGAACCTGCACACAGCTGGGATGGGCTACAGGACAATAGGCAAGCAGCTTGAGTGAGAAGGAACAAACTGTTGGCGCAAATTATTAGAAAATGGAGAATTCAAGATGACGAGTCAATTCACCCTCGGTCTGGCTCCAGCAAGATTTCCACCTCGTGGAGCATCAAGATATAGGAAGTGAGGATCACCCAGAAACACGCAGGACGCTGCGTCCAATGCACCTGAAGAGAGTGGGACCACAGTCCTCAAAAGAAACCATTAGTAACACCACTACCCGTCATGGATTTTAAATCCATGCAGCGCACGCAAGGTCCCCCTGCTTAACCAGTGCCAATGTCAGGCCTGTCTGAAGTTTGCCAATGACCATCTGATGCATCCAGATAGGAATGGGAGAAGGCATTGGTCTGATGAGACAAAAATAGAGCTGTGTTTATCGAACTCCACTCGCCGCTGTTTGAGGAAGAAAGAAGTTGAGATACAACCCAAGACACCTCCAACCGTGAAACATGGAGGTGAAACATCACTCTTTGGGATGCCTTTTCTGCAAAGGGGACAGACGACATTCCTATTGGGGAGGATGAGATGGGCCCATGTATCGCGTGATCTTGGCAAAACACCTCCTTCCTCAGTTAAGAGCCATTGAAGAGGGTCGTGCGGGTCTTCCAGCATGGACAACGACACGAAGGCACACACCATGGAAAAGGAGTGCTCCGAGAAAAGCATCTCAAGTCCTGGAGTGGCCTAGCCAGTTCCAGACCTGAACACCATATAGAAAACATTTGAGGGCTGAAATTCCGTATTGCCCAGCGACAGCCCGAAAACCTGAAGGATCTGGAGAATATCGTGTAGGAGGAGTGGGCCAAAATCCCTGCTGCTAGTGTGTTGCAACACCTATGTCAGAACTACAGGAAACTATTGATCTCTTAATTGCAAACAAGGTTTTGACCAAATATTAAGTTCTGCTTTTCTGATGTATCAAAAACATGTCATGACAATAAAATGCAATATAATTACTTAAAAATCATACATGTGATTTTCTGATTTTTTTTTAGATTCCGTCTCATCAAGTTGAAGTTACCTATGATAAAATTACAGACCTCTACATGCTTTTAAGTAGAAAACCTGCAAAAGCGAGGTATCAAATAACTTGTTCTCCCCACTGTATGTTAGGGAACTCTGAATTAAACAGTAATAATTATCATGGTTATCTGCTAGCAGATCTATCATATTTTGTCCTCTGTGGAATTGAGGTGAACTGTGCTTTTGCTTCTACATTTGGCTGTGTGTCGTCCCAAAACCTCAGAGACATTCGCCCAGGCCAGAATTCTATCCATGCTGCGGGCCAGGCCTTGCACTGCTAGAAGAGTCATGTTCTGACGGGGCGAAGAGGGGGGGGGCACTGGTTGGCTGCTTAGATCAGCAGAGATGTGGGCTGTAGAGTGCACCCCCCCTGCTCCCCAAGCTGTCTCACAAGTGAACATAAGAGAGAGTGGACGAGAGAGCGAGAGAGGGAGAGAGTGTGCGCGTGTTTGTGTGCTCACTCGTTCGTGTATGTGAGAGCGAGAGAAACAGAGAGAGGCTCAGGCTTTTACTCACGACTAAAGATGTCCTTCAGACTGTCAGTTTTAATGCAGGCTGCTTTGGATTTCACTTAAGCTCCACTAAAGGGTCATCTCAGCTCCACCGCCTTTTATAAGGTCATACAAGGCATTTGCAAGGGCAGTGCATATATGAAAAGACAAGGAAAGATGTGTTCGGACAAAGCATTATCTCGTTGGATGCCTATTATAAGTTGTAGCCCTTTTCTCTTTCTCCTTTCTGCCCCTCCCTCTTCACGCAATATATTCCCCTAGTCTACCTTATTTCTGTGGTATTTTTTGCATCTGTGCTTGAGCATACAGAGAATAGATCTAGCTCTTAGTCCTTTGTCTTGCCTCCCGGTTAGATATACAAACCTGAGATGTTTCAGTCTTGCGGTCCTACCGATGCATCACAAGCTGTGTGAGTGAAACCCTCATTAAATCTCTCGTCAGCCCAACGGCTGTAGATTTGGTGATTAATCCTGTTCCATTGTCCCTCTTACTGATTCTTAAGTCAATAAATCTATCTGACACATTCTCTGGAGGCTAGTCCTCCTCCTTCATCACTCTTCTCAGCCCAGGTTCCTGACAGGTGCTCCATTTTCTCCTCCATCTCTTTTCTTTCTGTTTTTTCTACTTCATATCTTGAGTGACTGGGTGCATGGTGGGGATCATTGTAGAGCATACAATACATACGAATTGTATTTTCTGGCATTGCTGAGACTGTTTTAAATTTCCGGTGTGCGATTGTAGCTATCATACTCCTGGGAAAGTGTTAGTACTAAAACTCAATCATTTGTGCAGCAGTCAAATGTAAGAACAGGAGCAAAAGCAATATGCTTTTATAAATGGTGTTACTGCATTTTGTTTTGGGATGTTATATTCATTATTCAATAGCGGTTGTCTTGAATGTTAACCTCTAAAAGTCTAAACAGTTGGGGGGTGTACTAAGCTAACATATGGAATTGTTTTAAGATGGTCATACCATGGATCATTTAGCTATTTGATTTAGAATTTTATATTTTTATAAAATATTGAATTTGGCCTTCACTACTATAGTCCGTAGAAACACATTGAATATCACATCCATAAATCGCATAAAAGACAGTCAAAGGAATAGGATTTTGAAGTGTCTGTCCTATATCTAGGATATGTAAGAAAGCTCAGGAATTCGTTTTTTTGGACACATATTTCTAACCCTTTATTTTTGTTGGCACAAAACTACCTCCATACTTTCATTCATTTGTATGGGTTACCCTCAGACGAGTCCCGTGGGGCCTGTGGGGGTTGTAGAGCAAAACAGAGAACACCATCGAACACTGCTGTAGCTTGGTCCCTTTCCACCGCAGATGCGGAAGGCCAACATAGGCGGATGAGATGGATTGAGATGCAGCCCATGCAAAAAAAACAGATATCTCCAGTTTAAACTATTGGGTTTTGATGGCATTTTTTTTGTACTATGTTACTTATATTGACGCACGGGTGCATCAATAGACTGTTATTAAACACACGCGTGTTGGTGACGCATGGGCTGGTTTGATCTTTTTCATTACTGGTTGAAATTATGGATTTTTACACACCAAACACACACACACATTTGTACACACATACACACACACAGGGCTGGGGAGGAACGGATTAAATGTAACGGTAACTGTAATCCGTTACCAGCAAAAATATTGTAAACAGATTACAGATACTTTTGAAAAACTAGGTGATTACTTCAAGGATTATTTTTAAATTCAGAAAGGATGTTTGTGAAAAAAAATCTTTGACACTTCTCTGTTTTCGCAATGACTTTGAAAAAAGGCGCAAATTTAAGTTTGTTCCACCTCCTGAGCGAGTCTGACCACGATGTTGACACGCCAAATGTGTTTGATCAATCGCGGGAAACGAGCAGGAATAGGCTTTTGTAGGCTACAGTCCAAGGTATGTCTTCCAATTGTGCGAATGCTGTCTGCATCCAAAGATTATCCAACTTGAATAAACTCTTGGAGATAAGGATGCCAGCAGTGGTGTAGTCTACGGCAATACGGATATCACTTATTATTGTTATCTACATAGCGCATTGATGTGAATCACACTGCTGCTCTCTCATTTAGCTTTTTGCGCTTTAGAGATTGTGGTTGTTGTGGATGGCTGTTCACAAATCTAAATGTGTATTTGAGCCCAATAATGGTTGAATTCAAGAAGTTTAAGCTGCCTATCAGTCACTGTTTTTGAAACCATTGGACAGACAGTGAAAAATTTGCTCATGCAACAGCTACATAGTGCGGATCCCAATTCATGCTGATAAAAAATAAAACCATAGGCCTAATGGACACATGCTCAAACTCGCACACTTTTGATAGATTTAAAGGGGCAATCTTTAATCTCATCATTGACTTATAAGTTATATCTATTTAAATCCATTGATTCTTGAAGAATATAACTTATAAATGCCTCATGAGCTTAGTTCAACTGTCACACTCCATGAGAATCCAAAATATAAGCATGTTTTTCTCCATTGTTTGTAAACATTGTAAATGTAAACAAACACTGTATAGCCTCATAACATGGTTAAAACAATCATTTTGATATCATGGATGGTCAGCTCTGTCTATTAATCTGAGAGTGGTTACATTTTCCAGGCTCATCCCTCAGTTTTTTACCAAAACAGAGGCAGTGCCATGATGTTGTTATTGTTTCATCTGTGGATTAGCCCTTAAACAGCTGCATATTATCAAGATATCAAAGTGTCACCAACAAAAAGGTGAACAATAGGCCTATAGCAAATGCAGCATATGGAATTCCTTTTTCACATGTAAATGGCACTTTTCAGTAGTGCTCAAAGCATGCCATTCCATGAGTGCAGCATTCATTTTTCAACTCGAATCATTGAGCCCAGTCAGTCCTCCATGACAACAAAATCATAAACAAAAGAGTAGGGCTGGCATAATAAGTCCTTCGTTTTGGGGTTATGCTCAGGTAAAACAATTTGGCTAATCTAGAATCTATCCAAGTCCTATTCTTGAAGATCAAGGGGAATAACATTTATTGGATTGACTGTAATTCTGATAAACTTTGGTTTTTAATGTAAAGGTATAATTTAATCAAATTATTATATGTAGTAGAAAGCGATGTGTTAGAAGAATCCTACATAACCAACCCATAAAGTCAAATTTAACATCGATATATGGCCAGCTATGTAAACTTTAACATTGATTCAACCTGAAATAGATGTTGTTCAATTGGTAACATACATTTTTGTCTTCTTCTAATACCTGTTAAGGGGAAAGTAACCTAAAAGTAGCTGAATGTAATCCGATTACATTACTGAGTTTGGGCAATCCAAAAGTTATGTTACTGATTACAACTTTGGACAGGTAGCTAGTAACTGTAACGGATTACATTTAGAAAGTAACCTACCCAACCCTGCACACACATACACACACAAAAGAAAACACACATGCTGATTCAAACCATCTCTCACCTTCCCTCACCTTACCGCTCTCTCTCACTGAGACAAGCACTGAATGCTAGTTACCATTCAAAGTATATTGAGGCTTGTGTGTGTGTGTGTGACTGGAGGAGGGAGTTTGAAGGCTGTGATTTGCTCCCAACAGAGAGGGGAGGGATGGAGGGAGGTGCGCATGCGAGCGAGAGAAAGAGAGCACATTCACAGTCGCTGTCTGGTTTCTTTCCTCAGTACGACTCTGGCAGCTCTCCTCCACAGCAGCAGAAAGACACAGAACCAAAAACAGAACGGTGAAAGATAGACAAGCGAAAGACAGAGAGAAACAAGGTGTGAAAGACAACAGCAGGAGGGCAAGCTTTACTCTAAACCTCCCCCTCCAGATGGCACAATGGGAAGAGATTTGGAACCGGTGAAAAGTGGGAGCGAGACAAGACGTGATCTAGAAGAACAAGGTGTTAAAAATAGATGCTGACAAGGGTCCTGGACAGATGGACGGATGCTGATCTCCTAAAATAGAGGGGTAGTAACCACTCCATTCTGACTGACAGACAGAAGGGTGCCCATTTTTACACTGGGAGCAACAGGATATAGCCCCCTTTCCTCTACTGGATAAGACTGAACCAGGGGGTTCTACTGCACCTCTTTCCCTGACAGTGTCATTCTCCTTTTCTCTTTTACCTGGACTTTGGCCTAGTCAGTCAGTTGTTCCTTACATTTTTCTCCTGTTTCTTCATTTCTTTTTGTTCATCTCTCCGGGGCAAGTGACGCAATCGAGAGTGCTTTTTGGAATATTTGCTCAAGAAGATTGTCCTCTGTTGACCCTTTACATTGTGTGTGTTTGTGTGTGTGTGTTTATATGAGCACAAGGACGTATGTGTGTGTGAGAGCCTGTGCCCTTTTTACCTCTTAATTTCCACCCTTTGCACCCATCTGTTTCATGCTGGCTGTCCTTTCACACCTCTGCAAGTGTCGCGCACCATCTGCGAGCGTGTCATTGTGTGTGTGTGTTTTGGTGTGAGTGTGTGTACGTATCTGTCACCCGCAGTTACGCCACTGGTCAAAAGTTGGCCAATTGGATCAGAGCCATTTCTGGAGGCAACGTGGCATGCTGTTTTAGCTGGGCAGAAGGGGAACAGAAGGCCGGCTGTTTAGGGATCAGTTTGAGAGATTCTACTGTGTTCTCCCGATAGGACTCGAAAGACTATCAAACCTCCCGGAGGATCAATTCAATCAGCATCTGATCCAACAAGTGTTAACTGATCACCTGTGGATGGTGTACCTTGGGAATACAGTGAGTGGCAGTGAAGGAATCGTCCAATCGGCACATGTTTTATAGATGACCTGTCCGATCATCCATTATTAAAGCCCTGGAACTTTGGGTTTTGCCTGTGAGGTGTTGATCAGATTCCGGATTACCTGATGTGTGTGTGTGTGTAGAGGATATAGCTTGATGATCTCTGGCACCGTGGCTGTCTGCTTCCTGTGCCGGTCTTCTTGGAACTGTCACTCAACTGCTTGGCCCTCAGTCTCTCTATTGTACCTAGGAGCTGCCAACACAGACTGACAGACCCTTTTTTCAATTTTTTTCTCGGCCATGCTGTACTGTGTAACTCTCTGAACGAAAGAAGACATTTTGCGAAGAAAGACAAGACGTTCTGACTCTGTCCAGTGTGTACCTTTCTCCGTGTCCACGCTAACTGACTGCCTAACCTGGGGCAATTGACCTCTAGTCCCGTGCTACCTGCTGTGTTCCATCACCCCCAGGGGTCATGATTGGTGTCAACAGCCTGCACTCGGCAGGGCGCCTGCGCTCACGATCCCTGTGCTCGGTCCGCTATGGGCGAGACTTCCGTATGATTGACCCATTCCGCTACCCCCGAACACCCCGCTCGCGCTCCCTGAAGCCCCTTATGTTCCCAGACCTGCTGGGCAAGGCCCAGGATGGACAGAACCACCCGCAGGCCCGCAAGAGGAAGAAGGTACAATGTGCCACCCGGGTAAGACTGCAACTAACATAGCCCAACCTGGTGTGAACCATGTTTCACTGTTCAACACTTACTTTGGTTGTGTTTGCATGGGTTAAAGTGAGTGGGGTTGGGTTTTAAGCATTCAGAATCATAGGGTTTTCTTATTTCTGATTACATTGTGCATTGCTGTCATGTCAACATAATGTAAAATGCCATGCCTAGGACTTTATATACTGTAAATGTGTGGAATTTAGGGAACGAGACAATCATAGACAATCATAGACAATGCAACCTTGTACATCCACAGATTCATTCATTTCTATATGCAGTTTATGGACCAAATGTGGTTGTGAATTATTTGTTAGTTGAGTACATTGCAGATTAGGTGTTCACCAGGCTGACAGGCCCTTCCGTAACCTAGGCTACTGCATGATGTGTGTAGTAACCGGTGCTAACACCAGCCCTCAAGGCTAACTCTCATTTGCTGCCCTGGTGCCGTGTGACGCTGACGTAGCTCGTAGGTGAAGGTGACGAACATCCATCCTGATCTGAATGAGGCCAGTTGTTCCTAATGGCACTGATTACGCCTCTCCCCCCACTCCTCACCCTCTCTCTCCCCCCTCCTCACCTCCTCTTCTGGTTCTGACAGGTCCTCCCCATACGTTTCACTTATTCCACCATTAACTCCCCCCTCATCTTCATTACATTAGACTCCCTTCCACAGTCTCCTTGGCAGTCAGGACCAGTGTAATGTGTTTATCAGCATCAGTCTCTCTTAGCTTGATCTCATTCCAACATACTACTACAGTAATTATGTATACTTCCCTAATGAAGATATAGCCTTTTCGGTAAGAAGGCGTATTTTGGACCCTGGGTTTGAGATAATCTATCTTGCTAGCTAATGGAGTTTGGATGAACAGTACTGTATTCTGAGATATACATAGATACAGTGAGCTCCAAAAGTATTGGGACAGTGACACATTTCTTGTTGTTTTGGCTCTGTAGTCCAGCACTTTGTATTTGAAATGATTCAGTGACTATGAGGTGAAAGGGCAGACTGTCAGATTTAATTTTCAGCCATATCGGGTGAACCGTTTAGAAATTACTGCACTTTTATACATAGTCCCTCCATTTTAGGGGACCAGAAGTATTTGGACAAATTCACTTATATGTATATTAAAGCAGTCAAAAGTTAAGTATTTGGTCCCATATTCCTAGCATACAATGATTACATCAAGCTTGTGGCTCTACAAATGTGTTGGATGCATTTGCTGTTTGTTTTGGTTGTGCTTCCGATAATTTTGTGCCCAATAGAAATTAATGGTAAATAATGTATTGTGCCATTTTGGAGTTATTATAAATAAGAATATAAAATGTTTCTAAATATTTCTACATTAATGTGGATGCTATCATGATTACAGTCCTAAATTAATCGTTAATAATGATGAGTGATGCACAAATATCATACACCCAAGGCATGCTAACCTCTCACCATTCCAATAACAGGGGAGGTTATCATTTTTGGGGGAGTATGATATCTGTAACTTTCTCACTAATCGTTATTCACAATTCATTCAGGATTATTCGTAATCATGGTATTATCCACATTTGTGTAGAAGTGTTTACAAAAAGTGCTGTAATTTCTAAACGGTTCACCCGATATGGATGAAAATACCCTCAAATTAAAGCTGACAGTCTGCACCTTAAAATCGTAGTCATTGTATCATTTCAAATCCAAAGTGTTGGAGTACAGAGCCAAAACAACAAATAATGTGTCACTGTCCCAATAGTTTTGGAGCTCACTGTAAACAGTATGTCTGAGATATGAGATATACAGCTTACTTTTATGTTGTGCTTTTGGTTCAATTTGCCTGGTTTTCCAATCAGAAACAAATAAACAGGAATTGTAATTACATTTAAGTGTATATATGTAGAAACCAATAATTGACTAAAACATAACCATGAATCCCAAGTTAATGAGATTTCTCAATGAGCCACCATGGTCGTAGTCACTGTTGCTACTAGCAACAGCAGATCAATCCATCTGTTTTTCAGGTTCACAAATTCACCCCCAGATTTTATGTTGAAGAATTTTGTGCTATACAAAAGATTGCATGTAAATGAGGCTTTGAAATGTGCCAACACCAGCTTCCCACAAAGATGGGAAGCTGCTTCCCACCGTATCTGCGCTGAATATTAATATTCATGAAGCTTGGAACACAGTTTGATTTTCAATTTGATACAGTTTGTCTCCATAGCAATGAGAAATTTGAGTCAGCCCAGAACCGAAAATCTACATGGTCTGGCTGCTCATGAATACTCATAAACTCTGACATTCAAGTATTTCAGTTAGGGACCGTTTAATAGGGAACTTAGAACACTTGTTTTATTGGACACACTGCATCAAACACATTGTTCATTTCAATGGGTTTGACTGAGAAACCACACCGCAATATTATTTCTAGAATAGTTGGTGAAATCCAACGCCAACAGTCAATCAACTCGAATGATTCAATTTAATTGAACATCATCCGCATCCGTTTCTTAATCAGACAGAATGTATTATTAATAAATAAAGCCAACACTGATTTAAAATGGCAGATAAGACCTACTACCCATGACAGCCATTTGTCCTGTCTTTCTATCAACACTGGTGTATTGTATTGATAATGGTGTCCTGTCTCCTTAATCGGTACACCATTGTATATTTTCCCCGAATTCAGAGGATGTGGGAGGGACAGTAGTGGTGATGATGTACTTCCTGCTAGAGTCCTCTCCATCATGTCAGCTGTCACAGTTGTCCATCAGTCCCATCCCTACTAGGCTTTGATATGAATTTACCATCAGGGGCTGATAACTCTGCACTCCACTACCTCTACAGTCCTTTCACAGAACCTCAGTGCTAAACGGTTGATCATATTCCGCTGGCATATCCCATTGTCAGTAAAGGGGCTGGATTTGAATAGGAATGTCTAAATCGCTTGGCTGTCACAGGAGATTTATGGGAGAGCGAAGCGAAATGCAGACACTCTCCAAAAGCCTGTTGAATTTATCAATGAGGATGCACACAGAAACACTTGCTTTTTCTTAAAAATCCTATTTTGCCTGCTGCGTTATTCCATAGACTCACATTAATTGAGCATGCAGTGCTCAAACTTAATTTTGCCCCATGACAAAGAGGATTCTTGACAGGAAGGAGACAAAACTATTGATTGATTGATGGTTAATTGGCTTTACGACTAAATAGTTTATTGATTGATGGATTCAGCCATTAGTTTCTACCAGGTGAATCTGTGTACTATTTGTCATTATTATCTAACGGGTGTATTACTCTGTTTTTCTTCCACAGGCCCTGTACAACTCAATCAAGAATGAGAAGCTTCAATGGACAATGTGAGTTCCACTTCAATGCCTGCATGCCTTGTTATCTACAGTACCAGTTTGGACACACCTACTCATTCAAGGCTTTTTCTTTATGTTGACTATTTTCTACATTGTAGAATAATAGTGAATACATCAAAACTATGAAATAACACATATGGAATCATGTAGTAACCAAAAGTGTTAAACAAATCAAAATATATTTTATACTTTAGATTCTTCAAAGTTTCCATCCCTACGTTTTCACAGCACAACTGATTGGCTCAAACGCATTAAGAAGGAAAGAAATTCCACAAAACAAGGCACACCTGTTAATTAAAATTCATTCCAGGTGACTAACTCATGAAGCTGGTTGAGAGAATGCCAAGAGTGTGCAAAGCTGTCATCAAGGCAGAGGGTGGCTACTTTGAATAATCTCAAATATAACACTTTTTTGGTTACTACATGATTCCATATGTATTATATCATAGTTCTGATGTCTTCACTATTATTCTGCAATGTAGAAAATAGTCCAAATAAAGAAAAACCGTAGAATGAGTAGGTGTGTACAAACTTTTGTCTGGTACTCTACATACAATATTTGTGCATTTAGGTGTATTTTGAGTGTGTGAATGGGTATGTGTGTGTTCTGACACACACACACACACACACACACACACACACACACACACACACACACACACACACACACACACACACACACACACACACACACACACACAACACACACACACACACACACACACACACACACAAGTTCACCCAGAGTCCACACACACTCAAATAGTATTTGGACAGTGAAGAGTATTGATAGATTTGTTAGCATCCTTATTAATGATGTGCATGTTGTCGGGTTGTGATGGAAACATTTGTGTGTCAAGGGTTGCTATTCTGGATCTCAGCCCACTGTGATTCAGAGATGCCAATTCAGTTGCTGGCTTTCCAAGCTGTGTTGCCATAGTTACAGCACCATGGCTACAGCTCCATAGCTACCGTTCTGCTCTTGCCTCTGTGTTCCAGCGCAAGCATAAACATGCACTTCTGAACACACACACTCGCGCACACGCACACACCTATCATTCCATTAAAGGGTCCTCGTTGCATCCTGTACAAAGGTATGACCACAGCCTCCCACTAACTTCCTCAAAATAGCAGCAATCCTGGATCAGCTGACTGAAATGTGGTCAAAGAAACAGGTCTGGGAACAGATCTACAAAGGGAGAGGCAATCCAGTTCAAACATCTCCATAGAAACAGACTGCCAATTAAAATACATGGCCAAGATGCCGGGGACAAGAGGCCGACGATAGAGTAGTCATTTTTAGAAACATCCATACAGATACTGTAGTAGGCACATAAACCCTTGAATACATGCATGCATAAACTATCACCATTGAACATGTGTACATGTGATTACACAAACACGGATAGATTTTCTGCACCTCTAGATAGCCGACAGAGAGAGAGAGACAGTGCACATACCCACTCTTGCCAATGCAGGTGGATGCGCCCACATGTTCTGCGCACACGCACACTCAAACACACACACACACACTTCCTCATTCAGCGCGGGAGTGTGCGTGGGCGTGGGGAGAAGCTCTGGGGGTTCAGAGAGAAATGAGGGTGGGCATCATGTTACCCATAAAAAGAGAAAGAGAGAGAGGGAGGGATAGAGAGAGAAAAGAGAGAATGAGGGAAACATAGAAAATAATGAAAGGGAATAGAGAGGAAGTAGAGAGAGAATACAGAAGGAGAGAGAGAGAGGGAGAGGGAGAGAGAGAGAGAGGGGGGAGAGAGAGGGAGGGAGAGAAAGGGAGAGAGAGAGAGATAGAAGGAAGGAGGGAGAGAGAGAGGAATAACAATATAATAGAACAGGAAATAGAGAGAAAGGGAAACGAGGTCCATCTGCTTTATTATTCTTTTATTCTGCTAATCCTGCTCTCCTCCCTTATTGACTCAAATCTAGGGTGGCAAGGGGAGAGTATATTACTGGAAACTTTAAGTTTACCAGTAAATTAACAGAATTTTGGAAACTTTCAAGGAATATACGGAATTTTAGTGGCCTTTTTGGGCACTTCAGATTATGTCTGTAATTAACTCTAGCCCTCTGTGTGGTCTTATCACGTTTAAAATATATATTTGTCAATCTAATAAGATTATATAAAACAATATAGAATGACAAAACTGTAAAACATTATCCTAAATATAAACCATCAACACCACTGGTGTTTAATATGAGGGTTTCAGCATGAAATATCCTTTATATACTTGACACACTTTTGTTAATTTAACTAGGCAAGTCAGTTAAGAACAATGACAGCCTAACAGTTGGTTAACTGCCTTGTTCTGGGGCAGAACAACAGATTTTTACCTTGTCAGCTCGGGGGATTCGATCCAGCAACCTTTCAGTTACTGGCCCAACACTCTAACCACTAGGCTACACGCCTTACTATGTCAATATGTCTGGCGTCAGTTGTGAAAAAATACAATAGTTGGAAGAGCTTCAGAGTTCATTGAAAATATGCCATTGTTGATTTAATTTTTTTTAATTAAAGCTGCAATATATAACTTTTAGAGCAACCCAACCAAATGCACATAGAAATGTGAGTAATAGATCATCATTCTCATTGAAAGCAAGTTTAAGAAGTGGTATATCTGTTCTATGTGTGCTATTTCTATGCATATGGTTCTTAAGTTTTTTGCATCTTACTTTCAGTTTTGTACACCAGCTTCAAACAGCTGAAAATATAATATTTTGGTAATTGAAAATATATTTCACAGCAGTTTTAGATGGTACAATGATCTCGACATGCTCTATGTTGTATTGTCACATAAACTGAAATTAAGCAAACTGTTAGAATTTTTGCAACCACTAAATGGTGGAGCGATTTCTGCGTAGTGCACCTTTAATTAGGCTATTTTCTCTATAATCATCCTGTCTTCCATTGTATCCTCTCCTGCTGGCTCCTATCACCTGTTAGAAGAAGGAATAAGAAGAACCCATTTCACTGGCATTAGAATATAGACACCACCAGGCTTCTGAAAAACATTCTCATAATAATACCAATATACCAGTCCAATGATTTAAATGATTTATTTATTCATTTATTTATAAGGGACCATGCAAATAGCACCTACAGCTACATCAGTAGCTCATTTGCATAATGATGATTTTGATAGATTTTGGTTACGATAATGATTATTTTGAGGACTAAAATAAAAGCTGAACCATTTCCATGGATGAAATGCTTTCTATCATCACGGTAATGTATGTCAGGCGTTGTGATTAATTCTGCTCTGCATTGGGTGCCCTATTTCACCTGACCTCAACAGTATACAGGAACACTGATACTGTATTTTGTCACGCGTCATATGTGTTTTAATGGGAAAGTGTCATAGGTGTGACAAGACTATTGTGTCCATGTTAGCTACTGGTGCAGCAATGTCATCACACATCCCAGCCTGCCGTGCAAGTCTGCCAGCCCAGCCCCAGACCTAATCAACCTGTTCCCTCTCTTCCCCCTACACATCACCACCCCATCCTCCTCTCCTCTCCTTCTATCTCACCTATCCCCTCTTTATTATGGCTCCTACCTCCTATATCAGCTTTGTCTTTCTAGGCTTTTGTTTTCTGTCTATCTTGCTCGCTCCCCTATTTCCGTCCATCCCCTCTCACGCTCTCTCTCTCTCTCTCTCTCGCTCTCTCTCTCCCTTTACTTTGTCACAGTGTATAGTGCGATTCACGCAGGCCAGCAGTTACCAGGCAACAGGCTAGAACTCTGAGACACATGCTCACCAGCTCTCACTAGCTCTCCATCCTGCTCTCTCTCTCACTCATATAGAGATGTTGTTGTGTACTGCTGGTTATTCATATCTTAATCTCAAAGGTTTCCAAGGGAGTCCATTTTGATGGTGGTTTGCATGTCTGTTTGGTGAACTTTTACACAGGTGAAACTGAGGTAACAAGTGTAGTCCTTGTTTTAAACTGGGTTTGACTGATATTTGGTTGATTAACTGACTAGTATTGGGAAACATTATAGGAAAGGTTCAGCTCTTAAAATGAGCTATCCTCTTAACTGCTGCGTCAGGTCCAGATTATCCCACAAAAATATGTTAGCAGCAGCCCAACCACGTTTGTAGGATTATCATATAAGTAAGGGGGGGATGTGGTGTAAATGGTTTAAACTAAGTACAGTATCTTCATCTTGAGTGGAACTAGAGTGATCATTATTTGAACCTGCCTCAAAATTCCAAACTACACTCACCGGCCAGTTTATTTGGTACACCCATCTAGTACCAGGTCCAACCACCCTTTGCCTCCAGAACAACCTAAATTCTTCAAGGCATGGATTTTACAAGTCAGAAATGTTCCACAGGGAAGTTGGTACATGCTGAGGCGGATGGCATCATGCAGTTGCTGCAGATTGGACGGCAGTACACCACTGCCACCAGCCTGTACCGTTGACACCAGGCAGGATGGGTCCATGGACTCATGCTGCTTATGCCAAATCCTGACTCTGCCATCAGCATGACACAACAGGAACCGGGATTTGTCGGACCAGGCAATGTTTTTCCACTTCTCAAATGTCCAGTGTTGGTGATCGCGGGCCCACTGGAGCCGCTTCTTCTTGTTTTAACTGATAAGAGTCGAACATAGTGGACGAGTTGTGCGTTCAAAGATGCCGTTCTGCACACCACTGTTGTGCTGCGCCGTTATTTGTCTCTTTGTGGCCCGCCTGTTGGCTTGAACAAATCTTGCCATTCTCCTTTGACCTCTCTCATCAACAAGCTGTTTTTGCTCACAGGGCAGCCGCTGACTGGATGTTTTTTGTTTGTCGCACCATTCTCAGGAAACCCGACACACTGTTGTGCGTAGAAAGCCCAGGACGGCAGCCGTTTCTAAGATACTGGATCCGGCGTGTCTGGCACCGACGATCATTTCACGCTCGAAGTCGCTTAGGTCACTCATTTTGCCCATTGTAACGTTCAATTAAACAGTAACTGAATGCCTCGATGCTTATCCAATGACATGGTACATTTTTTTGTTGTTGATTTCACATTGAATTCACGTTAGTTGACAACTCAACCAAATGTACAGTGGGGAGAACAAGTATTTGATACACTGCCGATTTTGCAGGTTTTCCTACTTACAAAGCATGTAGAGGTCTGTAATTTCTATCATGGGTACACTTCAACTATGAGAGACGGAATCTAAAACAAAAATCCTGAAAATCACATTGTATGATTTTTAAGTAATTAATTTGCATTTTATTGCATGACATAAGTATTTGATACATCAGAAAAGCAGATCTTAATATTTGGTACAGAAACCTTTGTTTGCAATTACAGAGATCATACGTTTCCTGTAGTTCTTGACCAGGTTTGCACACACTGCAGCAGGGATTTTGGCCCACTCCTCCATACAGATTTCTCCAGATCCTTCAGGTTTCGGGCTGTCGCTGGGCAATACGGACTTTCAGCTCCCTCCAAAGATTTTCTATTGGGTTCAGGTCTGGAGACTGGCTAGGCCACTCCAGGACTTGAGATGCTTCTTACGCGCACTCCTTAGTTGCCCTGGCTGTGTGTTCGGGTCGTTGTCATGCTGGAAGACCCAGCCACGACCTCTTCAATGCTCTTACTGAGGGAGGAGGTTGTTGCCAAGATCTCGCGATACATGGCCCCATCCATCCTCCCTCAATACGGTGCAGTCACTGTACCCTTTGCAGAAAAGCATCCCAAAGAATGATGTTTCCACCTCCATGCTTCACGGTTGGATGGTGTTCTTGGGGTTGTACTCATCCTTCTTCTTCCTCCAAACACGGCGAGTGGAGTTTAGACCAAAAAGCTCTATTTTTGTCTCATCAGACCACATGACCTTCTCCCATTCCTCCTCTGGATCATCCAGATGGTCATTGGCAAACTTCAGACGGGCCTGGACATGCGCTGGCTTGAGCAGGTGGACCTTGCGTGCGCTGCAGGATTTTTAATCCATGACGGTGTAGTGTGTTACTAATGGTTTTCTTTGAGACTGTGGTCCCAGCTCTCTTCAGGTCATTGACCAGGTCCTGCCTTGTAGTTCTGGGCTATAACTCACCTTCCTCATGATCATTGATGCCCCACGAGGTGAGATCTTGCATGGAGCCCACAGACCGAGGGTGATTGACCGTCATCTTGAACTTCTTCCATTTTCTAATAATTGCGCCAACAGTGTTGCCTTCTCACCAAGCTGCTTGCCTATTGTCCTGTAGCCCATCCCAGCCTGTTGCATGTCTACAATTTTATCCCTGATGTCCTTATACAGCTCTCTGGTCTTGGCCATTGTGGAGAGGTTGGAGTCTGTTTGATTGAGTGTGTGGACAGGTGTCTTTTATACAGGTAACGAGTTCAAACAGGTGCAGTTAATACAGGTAATGAGTGGAGAACAGGAGGGCTTCTTAAGAAAACTAACAGGTCTGTGAGAGCCGGAATTCTTACTGGTTGGTAGGTGATCAAATACTTATGTCATGCAATAAAATGCAAATTAATTACTTAAAAATCTACAAGTGATTTTCTGGATTTTTGTTTTAGATTCCGTCCTCACAGTTGAAGTGGTCCTATGATAAAAAATTACAGACCTCTACATGCTTTGTAAGTAGGAAAACCTGAAAAATCGGCAGTGTATCAAATACTTGTTCTCCCCACTGTATATCAAAACTAGACGTTAAACTGATGTCTGTGCCCAGTGGGACCTAACGTGACATCGCTGGACGAACTCCTCTATAATAACACTCAGTTCGAGAGTTGAGAGAGCTGATCCTCAGCTGCTAAGCTCTCGTTAAGAGAAATGGCTCCTCATGGCTGCTCTGACGGGGTATGTAACAGAGAGCTGAAACGATCTCCAAATCCTAGACATAGTAGGAAGCCAAGGTTTGAATACAATTAGTAGGCAGTGCCAAGAGTTTTTCCTGACCTTGTGACATGAAGAAGAAAAACTCTGGGCCCTATAATTATAGCCTATGTATAACTACGAACAGAGTTTTTCCTTTCAGGCCATGTGATCAGGAAAACCTCCTGGCTCTATGTACAGTATAGACCAGTGGAGGTGTCACTTCAGTCGGAGGACATGCTCTTTGTAATGACTGTAATGGAATGATATTAAACACATGGGATGGCGTCAAACACATGGAAACCAATTGGAATGGAAACCATGTGTTTGATACCTTTCCACTCATTCTGTTTCAACCATTACAATAAGCCATCCTCCTTCCACCAGCCTTCACTGGTATAGGGATGACAATCAACTGTATACTAGGATACAGATACAGTTATATTAACAGCGTGCACTGATAACCACAGACATTGTATAGTTTTCTAATAACACATCAATTGTAACCCATTTATTTGTTTTGTTTGAGCTAGTTTCGTATTTGGGAAAGTACTACTTTTCACCATTTTGGAGGGGTTCCTCTCACAAACATTGGGGAAACATGCCACTGAAAAGGTCAGTGACAAGTCTGAAATTTATCTCAGAGATAGGAAGTCCCTAGTGGAACAAAATGCCGTTGTTTTTCACCTCAAAGCTGCCATGCGATCGATCGTGTCACTCTCCTGCTGCGGTGTGTTTTGATCAAGGAGAGTGGACTGGTTCTCTAGAGACCAGGAGGAAATCACAAAGAAATGGTGGAGGGAAGGAGGGAGGGAAGAAGGGAAGACAGCAAATTAAGGCTTTGAAGAGGAAGAAACACTATCATTCACTCAGGTTCCCCCTAGGTAGAATTGTGCTTTGTACATATGTTATATAACCAAGGCTATACCCACACACTTCACTTTAGACATGTTGGTAGATGACAAAATGCACATTATAACCGGAAGAGGGACTTTGAATAGGCCTATGTGTTCTGCCATTGAAACTACTCTCTCTCATCCTATCTTATAATGGACGGTCACAGAGTGAGATGGATGGAAAGTGATTGGTTGAACGGGATTGGTTGATGTCTTGCCATGGAGGCGTGGTAAAATAGTAACCAGGTTTCTCACCCTTCTGTTTCTTGTCGCTATAGCGACGAGGAGGAGATGCGGAAGTCTTTCTCAGAGCTGGGGGACACCAGCCAGGCAGACTCCACCTCTAAACCCATGAAGAGCATGGCCAGCGGCGGGAAACCCCTAGTGGCCATGGCCCAGCCCTCAGGAGCCCTGCTGTACAAGAACGGCTTCCTGGTGCGCAAGGTGCACGCCGACTCAGACGGCAAAAGAAGTACGTGCCAAAACCATATACATACATTTATAGCTCATTGGTAAAAAAAAAAAATACAAATATTGACCCCTATAAGTCATCATAGAATGTGTCAAACCTCCTATCCCCTCCCTATCCTCATCGCTGTTTATTTGTTAATCCTACTCATTTAGTCTTTTGCTGTTACTTTAGCAGCAGCTACAGTATATTTCTTGTGGTCCACATACAGCAAATCGTATAATTCCTACCACTTAGTATGAAGCAATGTATTGAGGTCTGATAGGTCTGATGTTAGTATGGACATTTGAAGCTGACCTGAGTTTTGACCTAACTATTCTCCTGGTAACAGCACCGCGTGGGAAAAGAGGATGGAAGACGTTCTATGGCATTCTGAAAGGGCTGATTCTCTACCTACAGAAGGTGAGCAGCTCCTGCCGACGGGAGCAGGTGTGACGAAACCTCTGCCACTTCTGTCCCACTTTATGATCTCACGAGACTTTCACTGTTCCACACCACAGAACATGGCAAAATGTTCTGAAAAGTCTCAAAAAGACTTCCAAGTCCAATCACTTTTTACTTTTTACAGTTTCTGCACCAAAGAAACCCCCCCAAAAGATTGCTAAGATTATCCCACTTTGTTACATACCCATATACAATAACATTTGTGATACACGTATACCAATATTTGATTAACACACACTGAAATACTAAAACTGCTCATACAGATGCACTCTCCAACCATGCGGATGGATTTTCATACTCTGTTGAGTGTGGATATTATCAGGATGAGATAATTCACAAAGGTTGAGTCTTTTGTTCAGTGCCTTCAGACTACAGTCCTCAGACCTGGCACTGCCCTCTATGCCCGTATAGACCAGTGGTCCTGGCCTTTGTTACGGGCAGCCCTGTCAGCTTCTTGGGCTTGTGTTTCGCTAAATTTGAACGGAAGCAAGGGTCCCGTCCAGAGATGTTACCATTGCGACGCAGCTGTGCCAATGATTTATGTACTGTATGTCTATGGGCAGTGGTCTCTGGTCCAACAGTCAGGTCTGCTTTGGGGAGAGGCAAGGCCCCTTACTGGGATGTCAAAAAGACCCCTTTCCTTAGTATGGTTTGTTTTGTAACATCCCAAGAACAAGTCATCCTGCAGAAAGAGAGGTCGGGACACAGTTATCTACTAGAGTGTCCTGATTCAATCATCCACAATCCAGTTACAATCAATTGCTTTGTTTTATGATTGATGACATTTCACACCATAACATCCATTGCCAACTTACTGATGCTTAACATTCTCACATTACAACCAAATTAGATTATCGGTACTTAAAGAACCATCTGGGCATTGAATACACTACCCTGCGGTTAGAAGAACTGATGCGATGGTCAATATTGACATAATGATGCATTCACACTTTATGCTGATTGTCATTGTTTGACCATGCAGGGAGAGTACCGGCCAGATAAGCAGCTGTCGGACGAAGATCTGAAGAACGCTGTGTCCATCCACCACTCTCTGGCCATGAGGGCTGCCGACTACAGCAAGAGACCCAATGTGTTCTACCTCCGCACCGCCGACTGGAGGGTCTACCTCTTCCAGGCACCGTGAGTCCCATCCCTCACTTCACTGTTCTTGTCTCATCCGTTCTTAACACACCTCAAAGACTGACGTATACCTTGCTTTCTCACACTCCTGTAAGATCGAGCCATCTCTCGTTTTTACGAGTTCGGTTCACACACTTTCAATTGAATGCTAGAGGGTTCATTCTTTGGCTTGGAGCTATATCCTGCAACTTATTTTTAATTGCACAGCACACATCCACCTTGGTCAATAAACCTGGGCTTGAATTTGCAAGGTCGCCCTCCTCTTGTCTCCTTGTTTGAGCACTACCTGTCTCGCCCCAGTCTCTCCCCTTCTCACCAGCCAAATAATGGCTGTTGCTACCTCCTGCTGTGTGTGTGTGCGTGCGTGCTTGTGTTTGGGAGGAGGAGGGCAGTGGGGGGGTGTAAATTCAGGATGCAGAGGCACATGACGTGGCCACATGTCCCAGTCCCCCAGGAGGACCGGCTCTTCTCCAGTTGCAGCCTGCATTTGTCCCAGATACCTTCCTCTCTCTCCCTCTCTCTCTTCCCCTTCTATCTTTCTCTCTCCCTCTCTCTCGCTCTCCCCCCTTCTGTCTCTCTCTCTCTCCCTCCCTCCCTTTCTCTCTTTTCTCTCTCTCTCTCTCTCCCTCCCTCCCTACTTCTGTCTCTCTCCTTTCTCAGCCAGTGTCCAGGGAGTTGTGGCAGAGCTGTCTGAGCAAAGCAGCATTTTTTGTATTCAGCAGCCGTGATGATAATCACTAAGATGTCTTAGTTAGCTCTGTGCGGTGGGGATTGAAATGTGTGTGTGTGGTGTGTGTGTGTGTGTTGTGTATATGCATGCGTGCAAGTCCATCCTTGGTTTGTGTTTGTGCAACATGATCTCACAAACTCACTGTGCGTGTGTGCTTTGTCCACCATAGAAGCACAGAGCAGATGCAGTCATGGATCACACGCATCAATACGGTATCAGCCATGTTCTCGGCGCCACCTTTCCCTGCAGCCATTGGTTCACAGAAGAAATTTGCCCGACCGCTGCTGCCAAGCTCCACCTCCAAACTGTCACAGGTACCCTCCTTCACACCATATCATCATATCACCAATCAAATTGATCATACCATATCACCACCATGATTTTAAAAATCCCTGAAGGCACTCTTTAAAATTCATGAATAAATGTGATTATTTTAAACGTCCACAAGGACAGAACTCAGTCAGGCCTAGAGAGTTGACATGAGTGATGATGATGTTCTGGGAGAAAATGCATGGCCGTCTATCTTCCCATCACCCTGGTCAGGTGACATGGGTGGTGAACTCTGAACTCTGAGTATCTGTGCCTACAGGAGGAGCAGGTCCAGTCCCATGAGACTCGGTTCCGGGCCATCTCCACTGAACTGGCTGAGCTGCGCTCATATCCTCCAGACCGAAAGGTCAAAGGCCGCGAGCTGGAGGAGTACCGCCAGCGAGACGAGTACCTGGAGTTTGAGGTGAGCCCGAGACGACAGTGTGTGAACTTTTAAAAGGCAACAGAAAGGAAAAGAAAGAAATTGGAATTTAGTCGAGCGTTAAGTAATTATGCAGCACTGCATTTCTGTCTCATTCACTTCCTCTGCTTCCCCTCTTTGCGTTTCTTGCCTTTTCTCACTCTCCCTCTTGTCTCCTGTGCTCTCTCACCACCTGTTTCAATCTCCCTCTCCCTTCCCTCCTCTCCGTCTTTCTCCTTCTGCCTCCATCCCCTCCCTCTTCTGTCATGTAGAAAACACGCTACGGTACCTACGCCATGCTGCTGCGGACCAAGATCCGCTGCGGCGAGGATGACCTGTCCGTATTCGAGGTTCAGATCCTGGAGGACAACGGGCTGCAGCGCGCCCATTCCAGCCCCACACTGCAGGACTTTAGCCAGGCAAGCCAGGCGTCCCAGGGCAGCAGCACCAAGGAGCTGGTGGGCTGCAGTGGCATGGGAAAAGGCTCCAAGCACACCGAGGGCCAGAGATACAGCTACCGCCAGGCCGTCAAGAAGTGAGGCAGGGCGGGGCGCCGGGTGGTGATGACGTGACAGGTTTGTCTCCCTGCGCAAGTTTTTATTTGAAATCCAGTGGAGGGGGCTTATAAGAGCTTGAAAAGGAGAGGGGTGAGAGTGTACTGTATACACCATGCCCCCCCCCCCCCCCCCCCATGGCGCCTCCACCCGGCACCCCCGATCTCCTCGGCCAATAGGGGAGGTGCAGCGGTGCAGATCCTATGACTGGCCAATGCCAGCGGTGCGTTGGGGCAGGAGGGAGGGAGGAGCGTTGGAGAGGTCATGTAGCTTGGAAAGAAGGTATTCCAGAGAAGGCTTGCTGCATACGTTAATAGACGGTACCATACCGTATGGTAAGACAGAGGTTCCTCCCGTAAGCAGTAACGCCGCCGTACAAGGACTCCCATCCAGCATCTTTTTCTTTCCTTTTCTTTCAGAGCACCTCTCCCACAAACCCCTCCTCCAGCCTTTTTTCTTGAAATGTTTTCCTCTGATTTGGGACCAAACATGTTTACACGTTTGACACATTAAGTCTCAGATGACTGTGCTATTGATTTGAACACGTGTTACAGTACTGTAATAATGTAGTAACAGGAGCTAGATCCTCGACTCATTGCATTGCCGTTCCCTTTTTTCCCACGACATCTGGGTGTGTCCACATTCCATGAGGGAGCCTAACGACCAGGGTACTTGCAGCTCCTGAACTCTTCTTTGGGGCAAATGTGATGGCAACAAGGTGGCTCTAGTGGATCAGAATGGCAGTGCACTACACACCCGGATCCGCAATGGAGGCTCAGTTGCAGCTCTCCCTCCTGGCCCAAGTCAGAGCGAGAGACTGTGCTCTCATGACTTCAGACCACTCCAATCTCTGCCCCCTCTCTCTCTGCTCCCATGTTCTCATATTCTCTGTCTCAGAGAGGGGGTAACTGTGGCTCCCCTCTCTATCATCTATTCCAAATGGGTTGTCAGAGTGGTTGATGTCATTTGAGCCACACTAGTTTACTACTGTACAGCTACACACGAGTTAAAAAAAATGTAATTGTACTTAATCCTCTCAGCAAGAGAGGCCCATGGTTTCTTAATTGCTTTTCCTTAAAGGGGCAATCTGCGATTAATATATATGCCCATTGGTTCTTGAAGAATAAAACTATCGATGCCTATTGAGCTTAGTTCAACCCAAAATATAAACTTGTTTAACTCCTTTGTTTGTAAACAATGTAATTGTAAACAAACATGGTATAGCCTCAAAACGCCAGCCCCATCCCTCAGCTGTTTACCAAATCAGTGATAGGGTAACCGCTATGTTATTGTTCAAAACTGCAGATTACCCCTTTAACAGTTGTTAACCCTCCTACCTAGCCAGTTGCTTTAGCTTTGTCTTGCAGCAGGCTTCTTTTTACTACTCTGTGCGTGAATGTTGTTTTTTCTCAGCATGCCTGCATCAAGCTCTGCCTTTTTCTTCTTCTTGGGGGAAAAAAATGTTTGGGTTATGTTGTCTTTGTACTAATCCTGTTGTATTGACATGTCTTCCCTGTTACTCCCTGTGTAATCACTCGTTTATAAGACCTGTTTTAACACTCACCAGGCAGACCCTGAATGTACTTGTTTTTTCAATATTTGTACAGCATTTTACAATAACCTGTTGATGTTGGACATTCTCCCTGTACTGTTACAAGTGTCATTATACATAAGTGTTATTATAGTAAACCTATGGCATATGTTTTCTAATAACCTGCCAAGTACTATATTATGCTTATATTGTATGATACATTATATATGTCGTTTTACAATATATCCTGGTGAATATGCACAAAATAAACATACAGAGTTGATATTATACATTCCCTGTATTTAAATGTCCTGAAAGTGATCTATGATAATCATGTGTTTTTACATAGTATTCTGTATGTAAAGGGTCAACAAAGGCACCAGCACAATCTTGAGTATTGTCTAAATGCCTATGTATCTATCAAACAATGATGCGATTGAGAAAGGAGATCTAGCGAGGTGGGACAATACCATAATCAAATTCCCATCATTATTTCAACTCCCTGGCCTGAAGTATTCTGAAGAGAGTGAGAGGGGCATTCTTCTTTAAATTGGTAGCATGATTCACTTTGAAGGTATTTGTTGATGTTGTCACAGAGTAATGTTTTGCTGTTGTTGCTACCTGAAAAACAGACATATGGAATAACGTAGTGGGTGTATGTGTAACGTGTGAAATGCGTGAGGAGGGCCTTGTAGGCTATAGACAGGGGAAGCAGCAAGACATTTACTGACAGAATATGTATGGAAGCATATCCATACCATATCCTCAGTCAATGTAAAGAAAAATAATCAACACAGCTATTTCATGACATACCTTCAGTTTCTAGCTACTCAGGCTTTCAAATGTCGACCTTGAACAGCTGTAATGCCAGCATCGTACCAGCAGAGAGAGCTGTTTAGCAGGACATTCAGTTACCTTTCAGCCATAACATTGCTGCACCTGCACTGCACAAGCTTTTCAGGGTGGCACATTGGCAGTCTCTGGAAATGGAGTACTGCTGAGCTATGTGTGATCGGTGACTGAGAGTTCTTTGTGTGTGTGTGTGTGCGTGTGTGTGTGTGTGTGTGTGTTTGTGTGTGTGTGTGTGTGTGTGTGTGTGTGTGTGTGTGTGTGTGTGTGTGTGTGTGTTGTGTGTGTGTTGTGTGTGTGTGTGTGTGTGTGTGTGTGTGTGGTGTGTGTGTGTGTGTGTGTGTGTGTGTTGTGTGTGGTGTGTGTGTGTGCATCTGAGGAGATGTGTTTCTGTTCTGCTGTAAGTTTGTGAATGTCATTGAATGCAGCATGCTGCGACCTGGCTGACCTGCTGTTCTACTAAGAAGCCTATTTAAGGAATGTGGCTGGGGATAATGGTCTAGCCAGTGCATTCATGTGATGTTTTAAAGCAGGAACGGTTTATCCAGCTGTGTCCATTAACTTTACTTACCTTGCTGGATGTGTTTTTTTTTGTTTTTTTTTTGTACAATTTTAGTACAGATAATTGAATGTTAGGTCTAAGTTTAGCATGGTGTATATTGCCTCTCGTCTTTTCCTATCTCACCTCAGTCATTTTCACATTTTTCTCCTTCCTTTTCCATGATCTCTTCTCCACTCCAGTCTCCTCTGCTCATGCTTTCTTTCCCTCTCTATTCTCCCCTCCACTCCTCCTCTCTCGCATCACTTCACTTTCCCTCTGTCACTGATATTGTCCGTTTGTTCTGCCCTCTGTCTCCGTCATCATCTCACTAATCTTTTAGGAAGCTGCCTTTATCAGATAACTGTATGTGTATATTGTTACTATAACTGATGATATATACCTTTAATTGTATTGTAACGATGTTACAGCTGTGATATTACTGCTTGGTACTTGTATTTATTGATAGTGTTTGACACTGGTTGCATACGTGGCCATGGTAGTCTACCACAGAATGACATGTCCCCTCGGACATTGGAGGGAACAGGGTAAGGACTGAGGGCCTTTTACATACAAAGGGACATTGTGTAGTTCAATCAACAGGTGAACAACTGAAAATCTCATCTCTCACACACTATTTGTTCATTTCATAGGGTCTATGCAATACATGCCCTGTTTCCTGTGTCCCAGGCACTAACCATGAGGGAGAGAGGCACAGACAGTTTAATACGGTATAGAATCTGTTATAAAGCAGTATGATAGCTGGGACTAGCCTCAGCTTCAACCTCAGCGAGCTCTCTATGCCCACTCTGCCACCCCGCCCCCTCTGACATCATCACAGAGCAGCTGCAGGGTCTCCATGGCACTGGTTTGCATTGAAACCACTAGCTCCCTCCAAGTGTTCGCTCTATGATACTGAAATGAAAGCCTAGGTGTTACTGTATGTTCAACCCATTCCCAGCCAGCACTTCTGAATGTGACATGTGTATATATATATATATAAACAGCATGAGATAATATTATTATGGTCTGCTTTCCTTTGTATTATGTTTAGTGTATTTAATGAAAGGTTAATATACAGAACAACATTTTTGTCCTTCAGTTCATTGTCATGTATTTTGTTTTATAAAGCTGAATAAAGTCAATGTATTTAATGCTGTTTTATGCTGATGTGTTGTAGACACCACACCAACACTTTCAAAACTGTGATATAATACACTACAGTGGGGTTCTGACTCATTTCAGTTTTCTTAGACTGCTGCCAATGAGAGACATTTAAATTGTTTTTACTTGGATTGTTTTACTCATTTTAGCTGTACACGTGTCCACCACCTGTGAAAACCTCACCTCTGTAAGAACACATTGTTTGTATATGAGCTTTTCTTTTGGGAAGCATAGAGGAAAAATAAAAGTGTTTCAAAAAGTGACTAATGTCTTTGCATTTCTTTCTTTTGTCAAATATCAAAGTCAAACTATGTAAAATAATATTCGACCACACATGGAGCCAGACTGTTTGCACCTGTCATTTAAAAAGGGAATTGAACATTGATTAGAAACTGGGTGGTTCGAGCCCTGAATGCTGATTGGCTGACAGCCATGGTATATCAGACCGTATACCATGGATATGATAAAACAATTACTTGTACTGCTCTAATTACGTTGGTAACCAGTTTATAATAGCAATAAGGCACCTCAGGGGTTTGTGATATATGGCCAATATAATACAGCTAAGGGATATATGTCCAGGCACTCCGCGTTGCATCATATATTGGCCATATACCACACCTCCTCGGGTCTTATTGCTTAAGTATAAAGTGGGTAAGACATGATCATGATGCCATCAGTATCCTTCACAGCTGTGTGTGTGCGTGTGCGTGTGCGTGTGTGTGTGTGTGTGTGTGTGTGTGNGTGTGTGTGTGTGTGTGTGTGTGTGTGTGTGTGTGTGTGTGTGTGTGTGTGTGTGTGTGTGTGTGTGTGTGTGTGTGTGTGTGAGTGTGTCCGTCACAGACCTTTTAAACACGTGTCACTTTTTAAAAACAATATCACAGTGATCTAGGTCTTTGGCATGATGTCACACATTTAAGCCGCAAAGTCAGACAAGGGTGTCATGCCCCAATTATTTTAGACGGGGAACAAAGTACGTGAGGATATATATTTTATATTTGAGATTCTTCGAAGTAGCCACCCTTTGCTTTGATGAGAGCTTTGCACACTCTTGGCATTCTCTCAACCAGCTTCATAGGGTAATCACATGGAATGCATTTCAATTAATAGGTGTGCCTTGTTAAAAGTGAATTTGTGGAATTTCTTTCCTTCTTAATGCGTTTGAGCCAATCAATTGTGTTGTGACAAGGTAGGGGGGGGGGTATACAGAAGACAGCCTTATTTGATAAAAGACCAAGTCCATATTATGGCAAGAACAGCTCAAATAAGCTAAGAGAAGCGACATTCCATCATTACTTTAAGACATGAAGGTCAGTCAATACGGAAAAAATGCAAGAACTTTGAAAGTTTCTTCATGTGCAGTCGCAAAAACCATCCATCGCTATATTGAAACTGACTCTCACGAGGACCGCCACAGGAATGGAAGACCCAGAGTTACCGCTGCTGCAGAGGATATGTTCATTAAAGTTACCAGTCTCAGAAATTGCAGCCCAAATAAATGCTTCACAGAGTTCAAGTAACATATACATCTCAACATCAACTGTTCAGAGGAGACTGCATGAATCAGGCCTTCATGGCCCAATTGTTGCAAAGAACAATTGGTAACCCTGTCAGTGATTTATTTAGAATTCAAGGCATGCTTAACCAGCATGGCTACCACAGCATTCTGCAGCGATATGCCATCCCATCTGGTTTGTGCTTAGTGGGACAATCATCTGTTTTTCAACAGGACAATAGCCCAACACACCTCCAGGCTGTGTAAGGGCTATTTGACCAAGAAGGAGAGTGATGGAGTGCTACATCAGATGACCTGGCCTCGACAATCACCCGTTTTCAACCCAATTGAGATGGTGTGGGATGAGTTGGACCGCAGAGTGAAGAAAAAGCAGCCAACAAGTGCTCAGCATATGTGGGAACTCCTTCAAGACTGTTGGAAAAGCATTCCTCATGAAGCTGGTTGAGAGAATGTCAAGAGTGTGCAAAGCTGTCATGAAGGCAAAGCGTGGCTACTTTGAAGAATATAAAATATAAAATACATTTGGATTTGTTCACCACTTTTTTGGTTTCTACATGATTCCATATGTGTTATTTCATAGTTTTGATGTCTTCACTATTATTCTACAATGTAGAAAATAGTACAAATAAAGAAAAACCATTGAATGAGTAGGTGTGTCCAAACTTTTGACTGGTACTGTATAAATACATCTTTTTTTAAATTTTATTCTGCATGGTATAAGAGGCTGCTGAGGGTAGGACAGCTCATAATAATGGCTGTAATGGAGCGACCATTCGCCTGATTCCACTCCAGCCATTACCACAAGCCCATACTCTGCAATTAAGGTGCCACCAACCTTATGTGCTGCATAGGTTATCTAAGCATGCCTCTTTACCTGTTCAATTGTCATTTAAATGAATGATGCACATTGATTCTTTAAGAACTTCAGTGCAACTGCCAAGCTGGTATATAGTATCATAACCCCAAAATGTTGTATTTGCTAAAGTCTACCAACTTGCCAGCAGGCATGCCAGCTAAGATAGTTAGACAAGCTACTCTAACTTAATTGATAGCCTGAAATGGCTTGTTAGCTAGTTATGAGGTTGGGAGATTGGGTACCTGTCTAGCTGGCTAGCGAAAGACAACTTAATAAAATTGCTAGGTGGCTAGTATTACTGAGAAACAACAAAACATTTAATTTAAGTAATTTAGCAGACACTCTTATCCAGAGCGACTTACAGTAGTGAGTACATACATTTTTCATGCTTGTCCCACATAGGAATCAAACCCACAACCCTAGTGTTGCAAGTGCCATGCTCTACCAACTGGGCCACACAGAAAGGCAATTTTGTCTTATTTATTCATCAAGAAGGAATCAATAGGCTACATAGCTTGATCAAATTAATTTGCAATTTTACACGTGTATGCTAAAAAAAATCTGAGGGGGCACGTGCCCTTGTGCCCCCTATGGGGCTCTCTCGGGCACACCTGTTTCATTTTATTTTCCCTTCAGAAAAGCAGCTGGGTTTTTGAGCGAGTCCTTCCCATCACTGGCAGCTAAAATCAAATCAAACACTGTGTGTCACTTGCCAGTCTTTCTCATCCTCCACTGACAATACTGTCTGCAGTAGGCAATCTAGTGTCCTGTCGGCCAAACCAATATTTCATTTCAGAATTTATTTGAATTAGGTTAGGTTTAAGGGCAGTGTTCCCTCAAAATGTTTTCGGCACTGAGCAAATTTCATGTCTGCTGAGCTCAAACTTCAACTTGTGAAAATTCTGTACAACTTCCGCCGAGCGTTTACTGTGAACACTGAGGCTGTACCCGCTTTAAGTTACAGTTCTTCTTATGGCTGGGTGGCAGTATTGAGTAGCTTGGATGAAAAGGTGCCCAGAGTAAACTGCCTGCTACTCAGGCTCAGAGGCTAAGATATGCATATTATTAGCAGATTTGGATAGCAAACAGTCTGAAGTTTCTAAAACTGTTTGAATGATGTCTGTGAGTATAACAGAACTCATATGGCAGGCAAAAACCTGACAAAAAAATCCAACCAGGAAGTGGGAAATCTGAGGTTTGTAGGTTTGCCTATCCAATATACAGTGGGATATTAGTTATTTTGCACTTCCTAAGGCTTCCACTAGATGTCAACAGTCTTTAGAACCTTGTTTGATGCTTCTACTGTAAAGAAGAAGGAGAGCTCTTTGAGTCAGGTGTCTGGCACGAGCTGAACATGCGCACTCATGTGAGAGCGACCTGCTTTCCATCGCATTTCTGAAGACAAAGGAATTCTCCGGTTGAAACATTATTGAAGATTTATGTTAAAAACATCCTAAAGATTGATTCTATACATTGTTTGACATGTTTCTACGAACTGTAATGGAATTGTTTGACTTTTCGTCTGACCTGCGTGTCATGAATGTGGATTACTGGACTGAATGCGCGAACAAAAGGAAGGTATTTGGACATAAATGATGGACTATATCGAACAAAATAAACATTTATTGTGGAACTGGGATTTCTGGGAGTGCATTCTGATGAAGATCATGAAAGGTAAGTGAATATTTATAATGCTATTTCTGACTACTGTTGACTCCAAAACATGGCAGATATCTTTATGGCTTATTTGGGCTCTGAGCGCTGTACTCAGATTATAGCATGGTGTGCTTTTTCCGTAAAGCTTTTTTGAAATCTGACACAGCGGTTGCATTAAGGAAAAGTTTATCTAAAGTTCCATGTTTAATACTTGTATCTTTTATCAATGTTTATTATGAGTATTTCTGTAAATTGATGTGGCTCTCTGCAAAATCACCTGATGTTTTGGAGGCAAAACATTACTGAACATAACGCGCCAATGTAAACTAAGATTTTTGGACATTAATATGAACTTTATTGAACAAAACATACATGTATTGTGTAACATGAAGTCCTATGAGTGTCATCTGATGAAGATCATCAAAGGTTAGTGATTAATTCTATCTCTATTTCAGATTTTTGTGACTCCTCTCTTTGGCTGGAAAAATGGCTGTGTTTTTCTGTGACTTGGCTCTGACCTAACATAATCGTTTGTGGTGCTTTCGCCGAAAGCCTATTTGAAATCGGACACTGTGGTGCGATTAACAAGAAGTGTATCTTTAAAATGGTGTAAAATACGTGTATGTCTGAGGAATTTTAATTATGAGATTTCTGTTGTTTTGAATTTGGCGCCCTGCACTTTCACTGGGTGTTGTCATATCGATCCCGTTAACGGGATCTCAGCCGTAAGAAGCAGTGGCCAAGTAGGCTACTGTGGCTATTTGATCATAATGAAGGCCTACCAGAGAGGCCTACCGTAAAAAAAAATATGGAGAAAAAGTTGTGATCGTTCCATGTTTTTTCTAAGAAAAAAAACATGCAGGGCTTGACATTAACCTGTTGGTTAGGTGACTGAAGATAAATGTGACTGAAAAGGTGACTGAAAATAAATGTGTTTGATGCAAGAAACCACTTTACAAAATAAAATTCATTATTATTCCCATACCATTATTACAGAGAATCAGGCAAATTATGCTATGCTCTGCCTATTGGCTACTTAGCTTATTCAAGACTGTCTCAAAATACAACACTTCCCCTTTAAGACATAAAAAAGCTCTTTACCTGACATACTGTAGCTTAAACACAGTCCAGTTCAAAGGGAATGGCACAGATCCATATATGGCAATGGGTATTTGCATATAGACCTACTATAACTCTGATTGGTTATGGCGCACTGGTCTGTGTAGAAAAGTGGCCTGAGTCGTGCCTATCATTGCAATAGAATCCTACTCCAATGCGCTCTGCCTACAAGAACATGTCTTGCACAGTTAGTTTTACATACTAAATCTTGCATAGTTGGTTTTGTTTCGGTATATTACATTAAAAGTGGCTGATATTGTGTTGATTCGATCACATTTGCCACAGTAGAGCGAAACTTTGATAGTGTTAACTAAAGGAGAAACTGTAGAAAGTTGAGTTCGATCTTGTGCTTCTCTCTAGGGGCTCTGCAGTCCGAGGTGAGCTGCATGCTTAGAAGGAACATTGGTTGAGGGTTTGGTTAAGGGTAGGGTTAAGACATTGGCAATTTTAGCATGTAAATCTTAGTGGGGCAAACTCTTAGATACATGCCATCAAAGCCACTACACAACACTAAGAAGTACATTAATTGGACTATAAAGGTGACAAACGGTGCCCACAAACTGTTAGGGCCTACATAAGTCCTAACAGCAGTCCTAACAGCAGTCCCAACACCTTACCACTGTTACACCTGGCTATCAGCAGAGCCTTGTCTGGCAGCGAAACAATTCATTCAGCCCCATTTACATACATGAACGATCAAAAGTTTTAGAACACCTACTCATTCAAGGGTTTTTCTTTATTTTTACTATTTTCTACATTGCAGAATAATAGTGAAGACATCAAAACTATGAAATAACACATATGGAATCATGTAGAAACCAAAAAAGGTTTAAACAAATCAAAATATATTTAATATTTGAGATTCTTAATTCAAAAGGCACTCGCACATCTGAGCAATCTTTTTGCAGGTGCAGTTGAACAACATGAAGGAAAAATGAAACCGCACACTGCTCTGATGAAGGCCGTGAGGCCGATACGTAAGCTTATTAAAGATCAGTGATCCTATCAAGAGCAGCGTGAGGTTTCCTTTTTCCTTCATATTTGAGATTCTTCAAATAGCCACCCTTTGCCTTGATGACAACGTTGCAGACTCTTGGCATGATATGGCTGACTTGCTTAAACAAATGTGGTTTCTACTGACAATTGAGATGTACAAACTATGGAATAAGGGGACAACGAGCGGATAAGAGGCAATCTGTAATTTCGATTAAGACATTAATGAGCGATCTAGGATGGACGTACAGTAGTCAATGTAACTATTAGTTCAGCACTTTTGAAATGTACAGTGACAGAATTCAGAACATGGGACTTCTTACAGTATTCTCCCTGTACACCAAGTCAGAACCGTAGAATAAGTAAAGGGTATAAGCAGACAAT
This sequence comes from Salvelinus sp. IW2-2015, assembly GCF_002910315.2. Classification (NCBI taxonomy): domain Eukaryota; kingdom Metazoa; phylum Chordata; class Actinopteri; order Salmoniformes; family Salmonidae; genus Salvelinus; species Salvelinus sp. IW2-2015. Next base: position 26,936,024 of record NC_036848.1, read on the forward strand.
GAAAGCTCTTACAATATTTGATGATGACATTTCAGGCTATAGGCTACATGTGCACCACCAAGTCAGAACAGTAGGTTAAATGATGAGTGGAAAAGGGACCAAATTATTAAGGTGAGCCACATGTGCTACTAACAGCTTACTATACAATAAACACTTTGTATTACTTTCTTAGCTACAGTATACATATCTCCCTGGTATATTACATAATTTATGTAGCAGCATACAATACATTTTTTCGACTCACCTTGTTGTGCTGTACTCACTTGAACAGGAAGGTGGCATGGCGGTCCTTCGTGGACAAATTCTGTCATCAAACTTTGTCATCAAAGTCTGTCATTCTCTGGATTTATGGTACTTTCAAGACAACTGAGAATTCTGAAATAATAAAGGTAGAATCATGACGTTAGTGATCTTCAGGCCCAAGTTCTCGACTTGGAATTCTGAGTTGGATGACCATTCAAAAGGTATTTTCCCAGCCGGATCTAGTTTTTTTCAGAGTTCCCAGTTGTCTTGAACTCACTGAAGTCTGAGATTTCCCAGTTACGAGTTTCCAGTTGTTTTGAAAGCGGCTGAAGTCGTGCTGGATTGACAGCATGGCCAATGCTGAATGTTTATCATTCAGAGATCCTTAAACCCAGACTTGGACCACTCCACGGAATAGCATTTGCAATGCTTGCAGTTAGCCACTGATTCCTTCCAAACCACTCATTGTTGAATTTGCGATTTCCAACCTGTTGTGTAATGTTTGTCCAATGGCCGATGAGCACCGATAGGTTTTATATATCTATATCTAGCTATAATTTCTCTCCATAATTTATCTTCATATGACAAGGATTGAAAATGATTTGCCAGTAGGTTGTCGACTTGATTCATGATGATAACTGCTAGCTTGCTAGCTAAGATCTTGAAAGTACGATGTTGACATGTTGAGTCCAATCAAACCTACTGTAGATATAACGTGATTTGACGTCATTTTATCTGTGGCCAATGACCTTGAGCCTTCTTGGATGGGCACTTCTAATGTAACTCTATGGCAGCACCAAAGGGGTTTGAATTTTCGGTGACGTAGTGTTCCCGTGAGTGACAGAACACTGAGCCAATCACGGCGCAACTAGAGAACATTACCAACCCCAACGCTCCGTATTTTCCGGTGCCTGCCCCACCACCACAGAAAGCACTGAGCTAGGCTGAAACACCTGCATTTTGGAGCTGCCTTACTCAAGAAAGCAAAAAAAGAGACCATGTTTTTATGCTGCTTCAATAACTCAATGATTTATTTATTTTTACATTGTTTGCAGACTGATATGTGGCACGTATTAATGCCCAAATAACATGCAAAACAGGCAAACAAAATGTATATATATATATATATATATAATTAGTTTTATTTATTACTTTTTTTGCTAAACAGGTGGGGCTCAAAACAGGTCCCATCTGTCCTCAATGACAGCTTACCACTGGGTTAAGGTAAGGGTCAGTTTTGGTACAGTATCAGCTACTTCCTTATAGTCTCTCCCATCCTGCCCAGCATGTTTGCTCCATGGTGCCCCTTTGGAAGGAACCACTTACTGTACATTGGAGAAATACAACTGACAAAATACAACTGACAGATCTTTTTTTTAGACATAATTATAATAAAACGTTGGCTTAATACTTAATTTAACATAAAATAAAAAATACATGTAAAAAAATATATATAGATTTATGTTTAAAAAAAAAATAATCCAAAATAATTGCTCAAATCTGAGTGGGCACGTGCCTTTGTGCCCCTTACGGGCATGATGTCTCTTTCGGACACATTTTTTTCTCCTCAGAAAAGCAGCCGGGTTTTTTGGCGACGTCACATCTAGGAAAGTACACATTCCTGTCATGGTGCATTAGTCGAACACAAGATCTGTCTTTTTATGAAAAAACGGCCGCTGACTGTCTTATGAAATATCAAAGTATCGTAATAATTAGCTATTATTACACCAAGATTTCTGTAATAACCAGCTATATTCGTTTTTGTTCAAGCAAATAGCGTTAGCTGGCTGTCCAACGAGCTAACTGTGCTATCTAACGTTAGCTAGCTATGTTTACTTTCGTCTTCGAGCTTCGTTGATCAGTCACGGGTACAACCCTGCAAGGGAAACATGGGCGATTGTGAAGTTTAAACGTGTATCTTTATATTGCCCATTGATCAATTTTGTTTACGGACATCAGACAGGGGAGCTAAATTAATAGCTAACGTTAGTTAGCAACGCTAGTTGACTAGCAACACTAACGAAGGTATGGCAAACTTGAAAGTTGTTTAGCTAAATAGCGAACGTTAGCTAGCTAGCACTAGCTGTAAACAGTAGCTATCAAGCTAACAGTTAGCTAGTAAATGCTTCATTTACCGCATATGTGGCTAGTTAGAAATGTTGACAATTTGCATAGCCAAATGTAACATTAATATTCCTTGTTATTAACGTTACAGCAATGGATAAGCCTCCTTTCAGACAAAACCAAAACTGCGGGAACTGGGAATTGAAAGAGAGATTGGGCATGGGCGGTTTTGCCCATGTCTACCTGTATCAACATCATGTAAGTATTTAACTAACAGCCACATTTTCACAAGTAATCCCTAGTACTTTAAGCTGTTCCAGAGTCCAGACTTGAATCATGGTAGCTGAATATCCTGTCAAATCAGACAAGAGTTGGATGTATGTTTACATATAGTTGAAAGGAAGTTAACCACTTCCTAGATGTGAATAGTAAGCCTGACTGGATGATATCACAGCTCAAATTTGCCAGAAGATACCGACCCTACTGTTACACTGAGCTGCACAGGGATGTTAATACAATCATGATTACTGTGAAGCTGGTGTGTTAATGGGTCGGAAAATGTACCTCAATGCAGGGATGGGATATGCACTGTTTTACAAATTGTACCTTTATCCACAATGCTTCATCGAGAATGATGGAATAATGCTAGTTTTCCTGAAAAACTGCCCTTTTTGTCCTCGTGCTTGCTAGCAGTAGACACATCAGCCATTATGGAATGGCACATCATGTTGAAAAACAAATGAGCTGATTTGCTAACACTGCCATTCCAAAACGGGTCACCACAGCGGTGGCTACTACTAGCTAGTAGGGCCGGGACGATACTTTATCGCGATACACGTTAGTATCGTGGTACGGAAACACAACACGAAACAAATTTAACTTCTTTAGTAAAACAGGCTTAATGTTGGAAACAAACACCATTATGTTGTCATCCAGTGTCAAATGTATTTATTTTCCAAGCTAAAGCACACACAATTTTAAAGCAGGTTTTTTAAGGACCAATAGAATTTGGTCTGCTTCGTGTTAAAAATGTTGCATTTGAAAACATATTGCGAAATGGTATCGTCCTGGCCCTACTAGCTAGTATGGGGATGAAAAATTGCAGGTTTCCGGGAAAACTAGCAGTATTTAAGTCTTCTCGATAGAGCAGTGTGAATAAAGGTATATTTTGGAGTAGTGGCACATCCCATCGCTGCATTGATGTACGTTTTCCGATCTATATCTCTCATCTGCTCCACGGAGAAGCTCATTGTAAACAAGTATAACGCGGAACCCAAACCGGCTGCGCGCATGCGCCATCGTGCATACATTTATTTTGTCCCCCCACACCAAACGCGATCACAACACGCAGGTTAAAATATCAAAGCATACTCTAAACCAATTACACTAATTTGGGGCCAGGTCGAAAAGCATTAAACATTTATGGCAATTTAGCTAGCTAGCTTGCACTTGCTAGCTAATTTGTCCTATTTAGCTAGCTTGCTGTTGCTAGCTAATTTGTCCTGGGATAACGTATAAACATTGAGTTGTTATTTTACTTGAAATGCACAAGGTCCTCTACTCCTACAATTAATCCACACATAAAACGGTCAACCGAATCGTTTCTACTCATCTCTCCTCCTTCCAGGCTTTTTCTTCTCTGGACTTTATACTGCGATTGGCAACTTTCATAAATTAGGTGCATTACCGCCACCGACCTCGTTCGTCTTTCAGTCACCCACGTGGGTATAACCAATGAGGAGATGGCACGTGGGTACCTGCTTCTATAAACCAATGAGGAGATGGGAGAGGCAGTACTTTCTGCGCGATCTGCGTCACAAATAGAACTGACTTCTATTTTAGCCCTTGGCAACGCAGACGCTCGCGAGCAGTGTGGGTGCAATAATTGAATAATATAGATTTCAAAATGTATTTTGTAACGGTAGGGTCAGTATCTTTTGGCAAAGGTCATGCCACCACTTGAGAAAAACACCCTGTAGCTTAAAAAGACCTTACTGTTTTGTATTCTTCTCCCTGTGAATTCATAAGTGCACATCTGTTGAGTTGACAAGATGAGATAATAGATGAGACTTTACTGTTTTTCCCCCCTTGTTTCTAAAGGACTGTGGTGGTTAATTTCTTTACTATCAAATAAGGAGAGACAAACTTATCACACAAGTCAGTTATACTTAAACTAAGTCATTAATCACTTATTAATAAGGAAGCAGGTCAATACAACACACACACACACACACATGAAGTGAATCGAATTAGTTTGATGGATACCCTAGGCTTTGTACGACATTATAAATTACGTCGAGATTCCATCTTAATTCGCTCTAACTTTATGGAAAAAGGTTTATTCAATAAATCCAGCAACTCCTCTCATACTGGGAAGAAAAAAATAAAACACATTTTCAGGCCTTACGGGCAGTTTTATTTTAAATGTAGTACCCAGACAGAGAAAATCCAATAAGCATTTTATAGTTACATCGTTAGGGTAAGTTAACCAAAAGTGGACACACTCCAATCAGTTTCTGAGACAATTGCCCAGACTTTGTAGACAGTTTAATAATGCTTAAACCTCATCTTCATCAAATTATACATTAAAGATACCAACTCAACCTATGTACGTCTACGTATGGGTGGTTTAAATTGTATCTAATTATATTCCCAGAATTACTTTATCAAATCTCTAGTAATAGATTATACACACATACAATTTATCATATTTTCATATATTCACAGAATCCATATAAAACGTAAGAAATAGGTACTCACAACAACCATTCCATTTGCTTTTTCAAGGACTCCATAGCTACGAAGCAGCTCTCCAAACATACTCCCAGCAGAACAAAAAAAAGACACTTTTGTTTCCCGGACAATGACCATGGGATCCTCATGGGATCCTCTAACCTCCCAGAGACCATTGCAAAATCAAGCCTCTCAGGAACTCTAGACCTTCCGCTGCTTTCTAAAATATCATCCCGCTCTCAATACCACCCCGTGATATTCTATGATGGACAGTGAATGAACAGAACCCTAAGATAACGTTATTTCAAAGCTTATTATCCAAATTTCAATCATCTGATTAAGCATATTTCTATATGTTAATCCAAACGTCAGATTAAGACTCATTTCCATATTCACTCAACTCATATCACAGTCACACAATGCTATTCTCAAACATACCTAATCAATTAGTTGTTTTTCAACAATATTTGAACCTGCAGGTTTATTTTCTAATTTCTATCTCATGATTAATTCCTAGGATAATGCAACTCATACATTTACATCTTTCAATACTTCTAAAATGGGGTACATGTTTAAAACAATTACAAATGCACCTTACTATCTTATACTATATCATAAATGGTCTTAACTAGTTCACACAGATTCCGGATGTTTTTAACATTAAATGGCCAAAACAAGTTCACACAGATTCTAGATATTTAACGCTAAATTACCAAACCCAGGGCATACCTGACTAGCACATTTAAAATAATTGAAATTCACCAGATCCCAAGTTTGAGGGATCCCTCGTGCATGATTTACCCAGGTCGTCAGGAGCAGTCACCAAGTGAAGATTCACATCCCATCCTCATCGCCAAATGTGGTGGTTAATTTCTTTACTATCAAATGAGGAGAGACAAACTTATCACACAAGTCAGAGTTATACTTAAACTAAATATTTAATAACTTATTAATGAGGAAGCAGGTCAATACAACACACATATATAAAGTGAATCGATTGAGTGCTCTACGATAAAGATGGCTGGTTGACGATTCACGATCAAATGATTCGTTGAGAGCCCCGAGACAAAAGTACAAAGGTCTTTTATAGCCAAGATACACCCCTTTCAACCTACATGACAAACAACAGATATATAGAATGGGTCACACGGTTAAGATTTGTATGAAAGATGCCTATAATACATAGCAGACAGTTTTCATTGTATAGAGACCATTGTCTGTCCCCCCGACTCCAAACTGGAACCATCTCTCTCTGGTACCAAATAGAACAGAAACATTAACTCATGCTCTGGAATGCTCTTTAGGTTTTATCACCCAAAAGACATTGTAAATCTCCTCTCAGTGTTACCTCCCAGAGGCCCATCCTCAGTAGAACACACACACAATAGTTAACAAAATACTCTATTCTGTTGCGTAAAACACCCATTTGATGCAATAAAAGTATTATAACATAATCTTGCTATTTTTCCACCATAGGACACATCAGAAAAGATTGCGGTGAAAATGTGTCGCCTGGAGTTGACAGCAAGAAACAAAGACAGATGGAGCAGAGAGATCCAGATCATGAAAAAGTTTGTCTATATCGTATTATCCTATGTACATCATTGAATGCCACACACGTTTGAACTGGGTGACTTTTACTTTTTCAATGAGTGAAATATCGGCATTTGCTTCTTGTACAGTGCATTCGGAAAGTATTCAGACCCCTTGACTTTTTCCACATTTTGTTACGTTACAGCCTTATTCTCAAATTGTTTAAATAGTTTTTTCCCCCTCATCAATCTACACGCAATACCCCATAATGACAAAGCAAAAACAGGTTTTTAGCAATGTTTAATTGCTAATATATTAATAAACTAAATTCACATGTACATAAATAAGTATTCAGACCCATTATCCAGTACTTTGTTGAAACACCTTTGGCAGCGATTACAGCCTTGAGTCTTCTTGGGTATGATGCTACAAGCTTGACACACCTGTATTTGGGGAGTTTCTCCCATTATTCTCTGCAGATGCTCTGTCAGGTTGGATGGGGAGCGTCGCTGCACAGCTAATTTCAGGTCTCTCCGAAGATGTTAGATCGGGTTCAAATCTGGGCTCTGGCTGGGCCACTCAAGGACTTGTCCCGAAGCCACTCCTGCATTGTCTTGGCTGTGAGCTTAGGGTCATTGTCCTGTTGGAAGGTGAACCTTCTTCACAGTCTGAGGTCCTGAGCACACTGGAGCAGGTTTTCATCAATGATCTCTCTGTAATTTGCTCCGTTCATCTTTCCATTAATCCTGACTAGTCTCCCAGTCCCTGCCGCTGAAAAACATCCCCACACCATAATGCTGCCACCACCATGCTTTACCGTAGGGATGGTGCCAGGTTTCCTCCAGACGTGACAATTGGTATTAAGGCAAAAGAGTTCAATCTTGGTTTCATCAGACTTTGTTTCTCATGGTTTGAGAGTCTTTAGGTGCCTTTTGGCAAACTCCAAGCTCTCTGTCATGTGCCTTTTACTGAGAAGTGGCTTCCGTCTGTCCACTCTACCATAAAGGCCTGATTGGTGGAGTGATGCAGAGATGGTTGTCTTTCTGGAAGGTTCTCCCATCGCCACAGAGGCACTCTGGAGCTCTGTCAGAGTGACCATCGGGTTATTGGTCATCTCCCTGACCAAGGCCCTTCTCACACGATTTCTCAGTTTGGCAAGGCAGCCAGCTCTAGGAAGCGTCTTGGTGGTTCCAAACGTCTTCCATTTAAGAAGGAACCTTCAATGCTGCAGACATTTTTTGGTACCCTTCCCCAGATCTGTGCCTTGACACAATCCTGTCTCGCAGCTCTCCGGTCAATTCCTTCCACCTCATGGCATGGTTTTTGCTCTGACATGCACTGTCAACTGTGGGACCTTATATAGACACGTGTGTGCCTTCCCAAATCATTTCCAATCAATTGAATTTACCACAGGTGAACTCCAAGTTGTAGAAACATCTCAAGGATGATCAATGGAAACAGGATGCACCTGAGCTCCATTTCGAGCCTCATAGCAAACGGTCTGAATACTTATGTAAATAACTAAATACATGTTTAATACATTTGCAAAAATGTCTTCTGTTTTTGCTTTGTTGTTATGGGTTATTGTGTGTAGATGAGGCAATTTTTTATATTTTTTTATCCATCTCACAATAAGGCTGTAATGTAACAAAATTAGATAAGTTAAGTGGTCTGAATACTTTCCAGGTGCACTGTATTTATCAAGTACAATGTTTTTCTTGCCTATTCAGGTTGAATAATCTCAATGTAGTGACAGCCAGAGACGTGCCAGAGGAGATGAAGCACATTGCCTTAAATGACCTTCCACTGCTGGCCATGGAGTACTGTTCCAAGGGAGACCTCAGAAAGGTTGGGCAGCTGAAGATGAATACTTTATTGTCCATTTCCCTTATAGTCCACATACTTTTTCTTTTATTTGCTATAAACCTCCTTGACATATACAGACTCCCGAGTGGCATCAGCCATGTTGCAGTGCCCCTGGATCAGTAAGGGGTTAAATGCCTCACATAAGGGCACAGTGACAAAAAATGGTTCTGTCATGAGCAGGCATTTGTCCAACAATGTGTTTATGGTTGAATTTGACAGATGCTGAGCAAGCCTGAAAATTGCTGTGGACTGAAAGAAAGTGAAGTACTTTCCCTGCTCAATGACGTTGGTATGTACTGTACCCCACTGTTGAATTGTGTATAATTGTATCATTTGTGGGTCTGCATAGAACTGATTTCTGAATGGTCTTTATATACAGGTTCAGGCATCCAGTATTTGCATGAAAACAAGATCATACACAGAGACCTTAAACCAGAAAACATAGTGCTCCAGGAAGTCAATGGAAAGGTAACCTAATATTTATGGACCAGCGCACAGTGTCATCATGCCCTTTTTATAACTGTTTACATTTTTGTGTTATTGATGTTCTGTGGTGTGACTTTGTCTGTTATTTATTTTTAAAGACTACTGTTCATCTTGCAATGTTAATATGTCACAATGTTTTCCTTGTTCAGTTGGTTCACAAAATTATAGACTTGGGCTATGCCAAAGACTTGGACCAGGGGAGTCTGTGCACTTCATTTGTGGGAACACTACAATACCTGGTGAGCATATTATCCCTCCTGCAAGCACTCCTAGATTCCTGTTGACTTAACGTTGCGACATTGTCTGTTAGTCACGATTAATTAAAACCAGACTTACTAATTGATACTTGCATATCTTTTCCCCCCAGGCCCCTGAATTATTTGAGAATAAGCCTTACACTGTCACAGTGGACTACTGGAGTTTTGGCACAATGATATTTGAATGCAGTTGTGGGTTCCGGCCTTTTCTGCACAATCTTCAGCCTGTCCAGTGGTAGTTGTCCCTGCACATTTAACAGTTTTCAAGTGTTAGTTTCAATTCTGAGTGATCCTCCAAGGGGCACTAGGTAACCATCCTGAATGCCATCTGATATGTTATTCCTCAGGGCCAGCAAAGTGCGGAACAAAGGTCCCAAAGACATCATGGCTGTGGAGGAATTGAATGGGGAAGTCAGATTCTCCACACATCTACCATACCCCAACAATCTGAGCAGGTCAGACACCGTCACATATTCTATTCTAGTGTCATTATTACAGTGCCTTCAAGAAGTATTCATACCCCTTGACTTATTCTACATGTTACAGCCTGAATTCAAAATGGATCAAATATTTTTTTTATCTCGCCCATCTACACACAATACCCCATAGTGACAGTGAAAACATGTTTTTGGAAAAGTCTATGAAATGCAGAAATCAAATTTTCATAAGCATTTTCTATGGCACTCCAAATTGAGCTCAGGTCCATCCAATTTCCTTTGATCATCCTTGAGATGTCACTACAACTTGATTGGAGTCCACCTTTGGCCAATTCAATTGTTTGGACATGTTTTAGAAAGAAACACACCTGTCTATATGAGGTCCCATAGTTGACAGTGCATGTCAGAGCAGAAACTATACCATGAAGTCCAAGGAACTGTCCGTAGATCTCAGAGAGAGAATTGTGAGGAGGCATATATCTGGGGAAGGATATAAAACAATTTCTAGTGTTAAAAGTTTCCAAGAGCACAGTGGTCTCCATCATTGGGAAATTGAAAAAATATTGAACTACCCAGACGCTGCCTAGAGCTGGCCGTCCAACCAAACTGAGGAACCGTGCAAGAAGGACCTTGGTCAGGGAGGTGACCAAGAACACAATGACCACTCTGACAGAAATACAGAGTTCCTTGGCTGAGATGGGAGAACCAGCCAGAAGGGCAACCGTTTCTACAGCAGTTCACCAATCTGGGCCTTATGGGAGAGTGGCCTGACAGAAGCTACTCCTGAGAAAAAGGCACACAACCGCACGCTTGGAGTTTGCAAAAAGGCATGTGAAAAACTCTGAGAACATAATGCAAAAGATTCTGTGGTCTGACGAGAACCTCTTTGGCCTGAATTCAAAACTATATGTCTGGAGAAAACCAGGCATAGCTCATCACCCGTCTAACACCATCCTTACAGTGAAGTGTGGGGGCAGCATCATGCTATGGAGATGCTTTTCAGCGGCAGGGACTGGGAGACTGGTAAGGATAAAGGGAACAATGATTGGCGCCACATGCAGGCAAATCCTTGATGAGAACCTGTTTCAGATTGGAAACGACCTTCGACCGGGGCAAAGTTTCACATTCCAACAGGACAATGACCCCAAGCATACAGCCAAAGCAACACTTGAATGGCTTCAGAACAAGAATGTGAAAGCCCTTGAGTGGCCCAGCCAAAACCCAGACTTGAATCCCATTGAAAATCTGTGGAAGCTCCCCATCTTAACAGGGCTTGAGAAAATCTGCAAGGAAGAATGGGAGAAAGTCCCCAAATCCAGATATGCAAAGCTGATACAGATATACCCAAGATGACTCAAAGCTGTAATCTGTTCTACAAAGTATTGATTTGAGTGTGAATACTTATGTAAATTAGATTTCTGTATTTAATCTTCAATAAATTTGCAACAATTTCTAAAACATGTTTTCACTTTGTCATTATGGGGTATTGTGTATAGATGTGTAAATAAAAACATATATAATTTAAATTCAGGCTGTAACACAAGTGTGGAATAAGTCAAGGGGTATGACTACTTTCTGAAGGCACTGTAACCACCTGTCTTATTCTGTCTGTGTATAGCAGGGGTATTTATTTATATAGCCCTTCTTACATCAGCTGATATCTCAAAGTGCTGTACAGAAACCCAGCCTAAAACCCCAAACAGCAAGCAATGCAGGTGTAGAAGCACGGTGGCCAGGAAAAACTCCCTAGAAAGGCCAAAACCTAGGAAGAAACCTAGAGAGGAACCAGGCTATGAGGGGTGGCCAGTCCTCTTCTGGCTGTGCCGGGTGGAGATTATAACAGAACATGGCCAAGATGTTCAAATGTTCATAGATGACCAGCAGGGTCAAATAATAGTAATCACAGTGAACAGGTCAGGGTTCCATAGCCACAGGCAGAACAGTTGAAACTGGAGCAGCAGCACGGCCAGGTGGACTGGGGACAACAAGGAGTCATCATGCCAGGTAGTCCTGAGGCATGGTCCTAGGGCTCAGGTCCTCCGAAAGAGAGAATTAGAGAGAACATACTTAAATTCACACAGGACACCGGATAAGACAGGAGAAATACTCCAGATATAACAGACTGACCCTAGACCCCCGACACAAACTACTGCAGCATAAATACTGGAGGCTGAGACAGGAGGGGTCAGGAGACACTGGCCCCATCCGATGATACCCCCAGACAGGGCCAAACAGGCAGGATATAACCCCACCCACTTTGCCAAAGCACAGCCCCAGACAGGAAGACCACGTCAGTGACTCAACCCACTCAAGTGACGCACCCCTCCTAGGGACGGCATGGAAGAGCACCAGTAAGCCAGTGACTCAGCCCCTGTAATAGGGTTAGAGGCAGAGAATCCCAGTGGAGAGAGGGGAACCGGCCAGGCAGAGACAGCAAGGGCGGTTCGTTGCTCCAGTGCCTTTCCGTTCACCTTCACACTCCTTGGCCAGACTACACTCAATCATAGGACCTTTAATAGACTTAAAGGACCAATAAAGACTTAAAGGTTGAGACTGAGTCTGCGTCTCTCACATGGGTGGGCAGACCATTCCATAAAATTGGAGCTCTATAGGAGAATGCCCTGCCTCCAGCTGTTTGCTTAGAAATTCTAGGGACATTTAGGAGGCCTGCGTCTTGTGACCGTAGCGTACGTGTAGGTATGTACGGCAGGACCAAATCGGAAAGATGGGTAGGAGCAAGCCAATGTAATGCTTTGTAGGTTAGCAGTAAAACCTTGAAATCAGCCCTTGCCTTAACAGGAAGCCAGTGTAGGGAGGCTAGCACCGAAGTAATCTGATACATTTTTTTGGTTCTATTTAGGATTCTAGCAGCCGTATTTAACACTAACTGAAGTTTATTTCGTGCTTTATCCGGGTAGCCGGAAAGTAGAGCATTGCAGTAGTCTAACCTAGAAGTAACAAAGGCATGGATTAATTTTTCTGCATCATTTTTGGACCGAAAATTTCAGTTTTTGCAATGTTACGTAAATGTAAAAAAGCTGTCCTTGAAACAGTCTTGGTATGTTCGTCAAAAGAGTGATCAGGGTCCAGAGGAACGCCGAGGTCCTTCATAGTTTTATTTGAGACGACTGTACAACCATCAAGATTAATTGTCAGATTTAACAGAAGATCTCTTTGTTTCTTGGGACCTAGAACAAGCATCTCTGTTTTGTCCGAGTTTAAAAGTAGAAAGTTTGCAGCCATCCACTTCCTTATGTCTGAAACACAGGCTTCCAGCGAGGGCAATTTTGAGGCTTCACCATGTTTTATTGAAATGTACAGCTGTGTGTCATCCGCATAGGAGTGAAAGTTAACATTTAACATTACATTTAAGTCATTTAGCAGACGCTCTTATCCAGAGCGACTTACAAATTGGTGCATTCACCTTATGATATCCAGTGGAACAACCACTTTACAATAGTGCATCTTAACTCTTTTAAGGGGAGGGGGGGGTTAGAAGGATTACTTTATCCTATCCTAGGTATTCCTTAAAGAGTGGTTTCAGGTGTCTCCGGAAGGTGGTGATTGACTCCGCTGACCTGGCGTCGTGAGGGAGTTTGTTCCACCATTGGGGTGCCAGAGCAGCGAACATTTTGACTGGGCTGAGCGGAACTGTACTCCTCAGAGGTAGGGAGGCGAGCAGGCCAGAGGTGGATGAACGCAGTGCCCTGTTTGGGTGTAGGCCTGATCAGAGCCTGAAGGTACGGAGGTGCCGTTCCCCTCACAGCTCCGTAGGCAAGCACCATGGTCTTGTAACGGATGCGAGCTTCAACTGGAAGCCAGTGGAGAGAGCGGAGGAGCGGGGTGACGTGAGAGAACTTGGAAAGTGAACACCAGACGGGCTGCGGCGTTCTGGATGAGTTGTAGGGTTTAATGGCACAGGCAGGGAGCCCAGCCAACAGCGAGTTGCAGTAATCCAGACGGGAGATGACAAGTGCCTGGATTAGGACCTGCGCCGCTTCCTGCTGAGGCAGGGTCGTACTCTGCGAATGTTGTAGAGCATGAACCTACAGGAAGGGTCACCGCCTTGATGTTAGTTGAGAACGACAGGTGTTGTCCAGGATCACGCCAAGGTTCTTAGCACTCTGGGAGGAGGACACAATGGAGTTGTCAACCGTGATGGCGAGATCATGGAACGGGCAGTCCTTCCCCGGGAGGAAGAGCAGCTCCGTCTTGCCGAGGTTCAGCTTGAGGTGGTGATCCGTCATCCACACTGATATGTCTGCCAGACATGCAGAGATGCGATTCACCACCTGGTTATCAGAGGGGGGAAAGGAGAAGATTAATTGTGTGTCGTCTGCATAGCAATGATAGGAGAGACCATGTGAGGATATGACAGAGCCAAGTGACTTGGTGTATAGCGAGAATAGGAGAGGGCCTAGAACAGAGCCCTGGGGGACACCAGTGGTGAGAGCACGTGGTGCGGAGACAGATTCTCGCCACGCCACCTGGTAGGAGCGACCTGTCAGGTAGGACGCAATCCAAGCGTGGGCCGCGCCGGAGATGCCAGCTCGGAGAGGGTGGAGAGGAGGATCTGATGGTTCACAGTATCAAAGGCAGCCGATAGGTCTAGAAGGATGAGAGCAGAGGAGAGAGAGTTAGCTTTAGCAGTGCGGAGCGCCTCCGTGACACAGAGAAGAGCAGTCTCAGTTGAATGACTAGTCTTGAAACCTGACTGATTTGGATCAAGAAGGTCATTCTGAGAGAGATAGCAGGAGAGCTGGCCAAGGACGGCACGTTCAAGAGTTTGGAGAGAAAAGAAAGAAGGGATACTGGTCTGTAGTTGTTGACATCGGAGGGATCGAGTGTAGGTTTTTTCAGAAGGGGTGCAACTCTCGCTCTCTTGAAGACGGAAGGGACGTAGCCAGCGGTCAAGGATGAGTTGATGAGCGAGGTGAGGTAAGGGAGAAGGTCTCCGGAAATGGTCTGGAGAAGAGAGGAGGGGATAGGGTCAAGCGGGCAGGTTGTTGGGCGGCCGGCCGTCACAAGACGCGAGATTTCATCTGGAGAGAGAGGGGAGAAAGAGGTCAAAGCACAGGGTAGGGCAGTGTGAGCAGAACCAGCGGTGTCGTTTGACTTAGCAAACGAGGATCGGATGTCGTCGACCTTCTTTTCAAAATGGTTGACGAAGTCATCAGCAGAGAGGGAGGAGGGGGAGGAGGGGGAGGAGGATTCAGGAGGAGGAGAAGGTTGGCAAAGAGCTTCCTAGGGTTAGAGGCAGATGCTTGGAATTTAGAGTGGTAGAAATTGGCTTTAGCAGCAGAGACAGAAGAGGAGAATGTAGAGAGGAGGGAGTGAAAGGATGCCAGGTCCGCAGGGAGGCGAGTTTTCCTCCATTTCCGCTCGGCTGCCCGGAGCCCTGTTCATTAACATTATTATTATTATTATTATTAGTTAACATTATGTTTTCGAATGACATCCCCAAGAGGTAAAATATTTAGTGAAAACAATAGTGGTCCTAAAACGGAACCTTGAGGAACACCAACATTTGCAGTTGATTTGTCACAAGACAAACCATTCACAGAGACAAACTGATATCTTTCCGACAGATAAGATCTTAACCAGGCCAGAACTTGTCCGTGTAGACCAATTTGGGTTTCCAATCTCTCCAAAAGAATGTGGTGATCAATGGTATCAAAAACAGCACTAAGGTCTAGGAGCACGAGGACAGATGCAGGAGCCCCGGTCTGACGCCATTAAAAGGTCATCTTCCTTATCTCTTAGCCACAGACTAATTTTCAACCTGGGAAACCAGGGTCCTGTTCATTAGGGTGCCAAGTAACAGAACATTGAGATTTTTTTTAAGTCTTATTGTGGAGAACAAACATGGTTGTCTGTCAAAAGTAGAACAGGGAATCGTGTCAGCTCAGTTAATGACCACATTCTGAAAGTTTCACCTCATTGAGCAGCAAAAATCAAAAACCAAGACGGTAACTTGAGGGAAACGACCATGACCTGTATAGATTGAATTTGTTTCCCCTCCACCGGGGGATGTTAATTTGCATTGCACTCATTCAGAACACTCTTGGAGCCCATGGAGATGCTGCTGCAGCTGATGCTGAAATGGGACCCTGTCCAGAGAGGAGGCAAGACTAATGCTGACAGCAAGAAACCCCTGTGCTTTGAAGTGCTGGAACAGATATTATGCATGAGGGTTAGTTCTGTAACGTATCATGCTGTATCTCTTGAGCTAATAATAGTCTTTCAAGTGTCTCTTAAGGCTGGGCTCTTATTTGATTTTCTCATGGACAAGATTCAATTAACGCTTATATTTCCCATAGTGTGTTAATGTACACATAATATACTTTTTAAGCAAATGTTAAGTTTGCCTGTTTGTGCTTGATATTTTGGATTGACTCCATCTGCTAGCCAATCAGCTTCCTTTATTTTACTCATATCATTTATCCCATTGGCAGGTTGTCCACATCCTGAACATGACCACGGCCCAGGTCCACTCCTTCCAGCTGGCCCCAGATGAGAGCCTCCATAGCCTGCAGCGCCGCATCGAGACTGAGACCAAGATCGAGTTGGTCAACCAGGAGCTGCTGCAGGAGACAGGGGTGTCGCTGGACCCCAGGAAGCCCGCAGCCCAGTGTGTCCTCGACGGGGTGGTAAAGACTTTGGTTCCACTTTGCTACTTTCAGTGTTGTAATGTTGTAATTTTTTAGATTATAGTTTTGATACAACACATTGGAAATCTTAATCACCTGTTTAGCATTCACATATTTAGCAATTGACCACCATGTAAAGTGGTTGTCATTGTGTGTTGTGCAGCGAGGCTGGGACAGTTACATCATCTATTTGTTTGACAAGAGTCTCACCAAGTACTCTGGTCCCTTCAGTGCTAGACAGCTGCCTGATAAAGTCAACACTATTGGTGAGTACTGCCTTCTCTGCCTGCTGATAAATATTTATAGATCTAAAGGCGATCAGATGGAAATACAAGCTCATGCAATTAAATAGAGGTAGTGTTTTTTTAATTCTTAGACAACAAAAACAGAATTGAGCATTCAGTTAAACTTGTGTTCCTTCCATGGTTTGGTTCAAAGATGTCTTCAGTCATATGTACCAAGCCTTATGTAGGAGCTTGTTGTCCTTTTTCTCAGTGCGGGAGGCTAAGTCCCCGCTGCCCCTGGTGGTGCTGAAGAAGGTGTGGGGCGAGGCGGTGAGCTACATCTGTGGATTGAAGGACGACTACAGCAGACTGTTCCAGGGCCAGAGGGCTGCCATGTGAGTAAGCCTGCTTTACTAGACACCAAAACAGTGAAGTTAAAGGAAGCGAGATTCTTTCTTTTGAATTTGGTAATGTCTCAAACTGGAATGGCTGAAAGAAGTTTCCAGACTTGCTTTGGAAGAATCAGCTCTTTGCTTTTTCGTCTATGTCATGTGTGATCTTGTTATTTTGATGTACATTTTAGTTTTTTTAACAGACAAAGTTATTATATTCTGTGGGTTTGTCCAGGCTGAGCCTCCTGCGCTACAACACCAACCTGACCCGGTGCAAGAACGGCATGTTTGCCTTCTCCCAGCAGCTGAAGGCCAAGCTGGACTTCTTCAAGAGCAGTATCCAGTACGACCTGGAGAAGTACAGCGATCAGATGCACTATGGGATCTGTGAGTATTGGCTGGCTGATGATTGGTAGTGCCAGGAATGGTCACCCACATGGCCTGCAGCTGAAATGATACCCTATTCCTTATATAGAGTGCTGCTTTAAACCAGGGCGCAAAGGAGGGAGTAGTGCCATTTTAGAAGCAACCATGGTTTTGTATTATGACAAGATAGTGTTGGTTATTTTCATGAGAATTTTTTTCTCACAGCCTCTGAGAAGATGCTGAAAGCTTGGCAGGAGAATGAGGAGAAGGCGGCTGCATATGCACAGGTACTGGTTGGGATGGATTTTTGGTATTGAACGCATGGGTTGGTCATCTTAGGTTGAGCTGCTGTCTGTGAATGGCTTGAGGTACAAGTTAACCACAGATCTAGGATCAGATTACCCCACCAATCCTAATCATCCCTAGCTACACCCGTTGTCTGAGCCCGATGTGTAATGTATGTTTTGTCCACTAGGTGGCCGAGGTGAGCCACCTGGATGAGGAAATCATGTCGTTACACTCGGAGATCGTGGAGCTGCAGAGGAGTCCCTACGCTCGTCGCCAAGGAGACATCATGGAGCAGCTGTGAGTGTTCTACTCTAGGCAGGAATGACAGACTGTCTGCCTCTACTGAATTAAATGCATGAAGGGTCTAGGACAGTGGTCACCAACCTTTTCTGAGTCAAGATCACTTTCGCAGTCAAAAAGCAAGCTGAGATCTACTGCTCAGATTTTTATTAATTTTTTTAATATTTTTTACATTAACCTGACACAAACAGTTTTGTAGGAATGAGGTTTGGGCAGTTGGCCTAATACCTTATCACAGCATATTGGCTATATGATTGGCCTGCCAATATTGTTAATCAGACCATATTATATTTCAAAACTCGAGCTTTGACAACAAAATAGATCAGTTGGTTTAGCACTTGTGAGGCACTGTGGAGCATGAAATGAAATAATTAGCTTTTTTATTTTACTGGACTGATGGTACCTGCATCTGATGGTCAACGTGGTCAAATCACAACGTCAGTGATCTTCAGGTCGAAAAGTCGGAGCTCTAGAAAGATGCCAGAGTTTCCGACTTGGAATTCAGAGTTGGATGACTGTTCAAAACTATTTTTCCCAACCGCCTCTCACGGTCCCAGCTCTCCTCTTCCTTTCCTCTGGTGAGACTGACCAGAGAGAGGGGACACCCGTCTTCCACCTGATGGCGAAACTCGAGTCGCACCGCATCTGCCTCATGCACAAATTAATGTTGTTCCTATGACCAGAGAAAGTTATTACAGTCGACACAACAAACTGCTAATAATAATAAAACGCAGGGCTATCGATACTTGGCTACTCATTCATTGCAGCTGCAGCCCGAACGGGAGTACGGAGAAACACGTTTTGCGATAGCGTTGAATAAAAACTGACAGTGCTGAATATAAACTTAAACATATACTCACTCATAAAAACAGCAGCTCTTTGCCATATTCATTGACAGTCTCTCTGTGGTCATGGTTTTAAAAGTTATTAAATCTTACATAGGCTAGTAGCCTATTAAACTTGGCTCTGGCCAGGGTCATGGAAGCTCTGTAGCCATGGTGATTTGAGCTATCCGATTGGTCAGCGCAGTAGATGCACTCAATTTAGTCACACATTTGCCTGGTCTGCCAGGTAGGCGGAGTTTGTCTCATGGGAACACTTTGCTTACCAGGTGCGCAGGACTTTTGAATCAAGTGAATATACTGGCGAAAAGGTCAACACGATTTTAAAAAAGGAGTGCAAGCCTTTATCGTTCGTTGGCTTTTCTACAGAAATATTTGGTGATCGACTAGGAATGCCTTGAAGATCGCGATCGACCGGTTGGCGACCACTGGTCTAGGAAGTGCCAGGAAGTTGTGGAAGTAGATGGAGCCTCATTGAAATGTTTGGCTTCTGATTTTGCTAGTAGGTGACCTGATGTTGTTTGTCACTTGCATTGCCTGTCCTATACATCTAGAGGACTCAAATGCACATTTTAAGAAGACAGGGTCAACTGCTGTATCATTCTGAATGCCTCAAACAAGATTTAAATGAATGTTCTAGGAGAATTGATCGTTTATTCCTTGATTTCAGGGAGGACAAGGCGATTGAACTCTACAAACAACTAAAAATGAAATGCCGAAGTAAGCCACTTTTGTTCAATAAATACAGTCACTGCATTGAAGCTGTTTTCAATTTCAATAAGGCACTGTAGTACTTTTGGATATCGAATAGAATCTGTAATCGTACGACGGTAGTTGTCTAAACACTACCACGTTCTGACACCTGTGTGCTGTTCTTCCCTCAGCGCCTGACCCTGGTGTGAGCAGTGACAGCTCGGAGATGGTTAAAGCCATTATACAGACTGTCCAGAACCAGGACAAGGTCCTGAGAGACCTCTACACACACCTCAGGTAAGCAGGGTTTGGGACTGTTCAGTGGACTGTCACGTCACCAACTGAACGCTGCAGATAGAAATGCCCTTAATAAAGCTGACCTGATTCTATACTCTGCATGTTAGAGAGGCATGCGTCTGTTCTATGCAATATATTTTTACCTCATTCTAAACGTTTCGCAACAATGTGCCTTACTGCTGAGGTTCCCAAACGAGGGTCTGCGGCAGGGGGTCCACGGCCAGATCTCGAAATGTATTTATATTATATGTATTGTTTGTTTATTTTTTATGAATATTGCTAACAACAGATTACACCAATTTTGGCTAAGGGATTTGTAAATTAAGTTAAGAGGGTGTAATACAATACTATGTAATATTAATCTACAGTATGTTCTTAACTATGGGCAACATGGTCCTGGGAGGCTCACAAGGATATTAGTATCCATAGTACTACTTGTATTCCCCCCAAAATGTTGTTTTTGAACATAAATTCACTAAGGTAATCTATAGAACTGCAAAGTTTCTTCTCTGCAAAATGTGTAGAATTGCAGGAAATTAGCTTGGGGTCATGCAGGGCCGATAGGTTGGCATGCTTTCTCTCTATATTCAGCTATTAATAGGCTACATTTGGTTATTATGATATAGTTTAAAAACCTGGCTAATACAATTTAGCAATGCCAGTCATTACTCTTCTTTAGAATTGCATTGTATACATTTGTTTCTAAAGTACAGTATGTCATTTTGAGAAGATATGAAAATGGGACGCTGCCTCTATAAGAAACATTTCAAAAGACATATACATGGCTCCAGTAGGCTAGCCAAGACAAATGCTAGGTGTCTTTTTGTTGCTTTCTTTTTACAGTTTTTACAAAATATGCAGACAGTTGCCTGCATATTTTCACTATTTAAGGTTTACTGTTGTAAATCACTTTCCCTAAAATACATAAATAAGCTCTGCGAGTAGATTGATGGGCGCTTCTTTTTGCTCTGGACAGCTCGCGTGTGCGGTGTGAAGGAAACTCATGTACTGCTCGAAGTTGACTCGCGGGTTACCTGGCTACCCAGACATCTTGCTCCAGCCAATCGCTTCGCCACGCCCGTAGATGTTGGTTTCTTCTCCACAATGAGTCTGGATCTGAGTACCTTCCCAACCCTTAACTGAATGCAAACACATTCGGGGCTGTCTGATGGGTCCAGAAACCGATGGGTTGAGCCAAAACACAGGTGGATTAAAGCGGTGTTTTGAAAATTCGTCATTGGCTTTGATACTCTAATTGGTTGGAGACGATCCAATCGTTGACGTCTTTGTTTAGTACCACGCCCCTCGTCACAACAAACGACTTCAATGATGGTACTCTGACTAAAGTTTGTAGCGAACGACAGAGGAGCAGAAGAAGTTGGTGTGAGTCGTCAAATATAATACAACATGTAAAGTGTTAGTGCCTCGTTTCAGGAGCTGAACTAAAAGATCCCAGAAATGCTCAAAAATCTTATTTCTCTCGAATGTTGTGCACAAATTAGAATGCCACAGATGTTTTGGGGGGGGGGGGTGTAATTGGCATGCAGACTGCAGGAATGTCCATCAGAGCTGTTGCCAAAGAATTGAATGTTAATTTCTCTGGCGTAAGCTGCCTCCAATGTTGTTTTAGAGAATTTGGTACTACGTCCAACCAGCCTCACAACCGCAGACCACGTGTGGCCACGCCAGCCCAGGACCACCACATCTGGCTTCTTCACCTGCGGGATCATCTGAAACCAGCCACCCGGACAGCTGATGAAACTGTGGGTTTGAACAATAGAAACATTTCTGTACACACTGTCAGAAACCATCTCAGGGAAGCTCATCTGCGTGCTTGTCGTCCTCACAAGGGTCTTGACCTGACTGCAGTTCAGCGTCGTAACCAACTCAGTGGGCATATGTTCACCTTCGATGGCCACTGGAGAACTGTGCTTTTCACGGATGAGTCCCGCTTTCAACTTTACCGGGCAGATGGCAGACAGTGTGTATGGCGTCGTGTGGGCGAGCGGTTTGCTGATGTCAACGTTATGAACAGAGTGCCCAATGGTGGTGGTGGGATTATGGTGTGGGCAGGCAGGCTACGGACAACAAACACAATTGCATTTCATCGATGGCAATTTGAATGCACAGAGATACCGTGACGAGATCCTGAGGCCCATTGTCGTGTCACTCATCTGCCGCCATCACCTCATCTTTCAGTATGATAATGCACGCCACTGTCACAAGGACCTGTACACAATTCCTGGAAGCTGACAATGTCACAGTTCTTCCATGTCCTGCACACACACCAGACATGTCACCCATTGAGCATGTTGAAGATGCTCTGGATCTACGCATATGAAAGCGTATTCCAGTTCACGCCAATATCCAGCAACTTCGCACAGCCATTGAAGTAGATGTCGCGCTGCATGAGGTAAATGGTGGTTACACCAGATACTGACTGGTTTTCTGATCTGCACCCCTACCTTTTTTTAAGGTATCTATGACCAACCGATGCAGATCTGTATTCCAGTCATGTCATGTGAAATCCATAGCTTAGGGTCTAATGAATTGATTTAAATTGACTGATTTCCTTATGAACTGTAACTCAGTAAAATCTTAAATTGTTGTATTACCCTCTGTAGCGCCTTGTGGTCAGTTGCCAAGCAGTTGCCATACCAAGTGGTGATGCAGCCAGTCAATATGCTTTCAATGGTGTAGCTGTAGAACATTTTGAGGATCTGAGGGCCCATGCCCAACCTTTTCAGCTACCTGAGAGGGAAGAGGCATTGTCGTGCCTTCTTCACAACTGTTGGTGTGTGTGTGGACCATGGTAATTCCTTAATGATGTGGACACCGAGGACCTTGAAGCTCTCGACCCGCTCCACTACAGCCCGGTCGATTTGGATGGGGGCGTGCTCGGCCCTCTGTTTCCTGTAGTCCACAATCAGCTCCTTTGTTTTGTTGAGGGAGAGGATGTTGTCCTGGCACCATACTGTCAGGTCACTGACCTTCTCCCTATAGTCTGTCTTGTCGTTGGTGATCAGGTCAACCACTGTCTCGTCAGCAAACTTTAAGGATGGTATTGGAGTCGTGCGTGGCCACACAGTCGTGGGTGAGCAGGGAGTACAGGAGGGGACTAAGCACGCACCCCTTGGATTGGGTCGAGGGTGTCTGGGATAATGTGTTGTGAGCATGACCAGCCTTTCAAAGCATTTCATGGCTACAGATGAGTGCTACGGGGCAATAGTCATTTAGACAGGTGACCTTAGTGTTCTTGGGTACAGGGACTATGATGGTCTGCTTAAGATATGTAGGTATTACAGACTGAGTCAGGGAAAAGTTTAAAATGGCAGTGAAGACACTTTCCAGCTGGTCAGCAAATGCTCTGAGTACACGACCTGGTAACAGAGTATTTGAGCGGAGCAAGGAGCCTGCCAAATTTGGCTGGGGCGTGGAGCAAGTTTCCCAAAGGCTGGAGCGTTGGCCTTCTCGCCCTCTCCAATTTCGCTTCTATAGCTCTCCAAGTAGTGCTCATGTTGTCAGCTCAGGGCATGCCCAGCCCAGCATGCATTTGCAGTCTACTTGTCTGATGCTATAGCCCTTTGCTTTAGCTACTGTCATGGAGTTTGCTAAATATTTTCATAAAGAAACTGATAAAACACACAGGTGCAAAATCAAGGTGATTTACAAAGTTGAGGAGGACCAAGAGCAAGAGAGGGAGTGGGGTGATGTAGTGTCCACAACTAAAGAATCATTGTCTAATCTGAAAAAACATGTATCCCGAAAGCATGATGTTGTACTTACTATGTGCACATGCTAACAAAATAAAGAGGTGGGTAGCTAGCTAAGTGTCATTGTAGCAAAGTATTTATGAACTAAAAATCTGATATCTTAAATTTATTTTTGTTTTGTTATCAATACAATAGGCCACCATTGATTTTGGCCCAATAGGCCTGGCATATTACCTCTTTCAAGGAGCATTCCGTTTTGATAGGTCTAAAGGTTTTTAGGCAAAATAACCCTTTCTTACCTGCATCCCTCCCCAGTGGCTCTGCAAGCACGGAGAGGGTATTCTCCGCTGCTGGCCTGCTCTCCAGACATCATTGCACGAGCCTGAAGCCACAGACTCTGAATAAATTTTAATAAGGCGTCACTAGGCAGCTTGTGTCTGGGTTTCCCTTTAATCTGTGATAGATTAAGCCCTACCACATCCGACAAGCATCAGAGCCAGCGTAGTAGGATTCCATCTTGGTCCTGTTTTGACTGTTTGATGGCTCAACGGAGGTCATAGGGGGTTTTCTTATAAGCGATGGATTAGTATCCCGGTCTTTAAAGTGGCAGCTCTAGCCTTTTAGCTCAGTGCGGATGTTGCCTATAAATTTGGGCTTCTGGTTGGGATATGTACGTAGGGTCACGTCGTTCCCACAGTGTTATAGTATGAATCCCTGAACATATTCCAGTCTTTGCTAGTGAAACAGTCCTGTAGTTTAGCATCTGCTTCATCAGATCACTTCCTATTGAGCGTGTCACTGGTACTTCCTGTTTTGAGTTTTTACTTGTAGGCAGGAATCAGGAGGACAGAGTTATGGTCGGATTTGCCAAATGGAGGGCGAGGGGAGAGCTTTGTCTGCGTTTTCTGTGTGTCTTCAATGGTAGACTGCGACAGAGTAGGTAAATGTTGAACTGGAATACCAAAATGTGCTGAACAGTTACTGTCCCAACATGTTTTTACTGGTCCCAGGCCATCATTAATGTCGGACCCTGCACGCAAAATAAAATGAATTAATATGCCAGAAAACAATAAGCTAAGTGGATTTCCACTCATCATTACCACATATGGGAAGTGCAAATTCACTCACATTATATGGAATGTGCAAATTAATTTTCTCTCCCTCGACTGCAACCACGGCACAAACACATACAACCAGGTACCGAAAGGCGGGACAGACAGCAGACCGTCAAACCAGCAGTGTTTCGTCATCATCGCTGACTTTGACTGACAGGTGCCTGACCTATCGAAAGATCGCTAGAAAATGCATATTGTTCTGTCTAGAGGTAGAGGGCTCGGAAGGCTTTTCTGACTAACGAATTGAAAAGTACCCTACTTAATTTAAGTGGAAAACACTGTTTACCTTCTGTTTCCCCATGCAGTAAGATCTTATTGAGCAAGCAGAAGATCATTGACCTGTTCCCGCGCATCGAGAAGACACTGGAGAACATCAAGGATGCCGACAACACCGTGATGCAGATGCAGATTAAGAGACAGAGAGAGTTCTGGCACCTATTGAAGATTGCTTGTGTGAGTGACGATAAGGTTTTATCTATAGAACTTCAGTAAAGTTAGTCATAAAATCATGAAGTCATATAATTTACTATAAGATGGCATTGGGTTATTTTAAGTAATGTGCAATTGACCCTTTGCTAAGCCTCGTCCCAGATTTATGGGCAACCAATTGCTGGTCGGACACGAGCAAGGTAGCTCGTGTCCGACAAGCCTCAAACAAGCTCTAGTTTTAAACGCATGGAAGCCAATGATGGCAATGGCAAAAACAGATTTTTCATCCAAAAATGTATTGTTTAAATGGCAAAATAATTTAAGTGCACCAGGGTACTTGCAACTGTGATTCCTAAAATGCAGAGCCTGTTGGGATATTTTTCGAATCCGAAATTATACTTTTGTTCCATTGTTTGCTAGCAGGTTAGCTAGCTACACTGGCACTGCCTCCATTGAAAATGCTAGCTAGCTAGCTAGCCATTAAAGTTGCACTATGCAAAAATTGCTACGCCATTTCGCCGTTGGTAAAACTCTAATAGTTAACCTAATTTCAATTTATGTGACAAAATAAGATGGTACAATGATTCTATATACTATCTAAACCACTGCTAAATATATTTTCCATAACCAAAAATATTGTTTCAGCTGGTTGAAGCTTGTGTACAAAACTGAAAGTAAAAGACGCAAAAACAAAACTTAAGAACGTGAAGCATAGAAATAACGCACATAGAACAGATCTACCGCTTCTTAGACTTGTTTTCAAGTAGAATGATATATTTCTAACTCACATTTCTATGTGAATTTGGTCAGGTTGACAAAAAAGTTACATATTGCCACTTAATATAACTTGTTTTCTATAAATGTATTTTAGCTAGTTAAGCTAGCTATATTATGAATATAACACCTATTGTCGACATTATATGATTTGAGAGCACTAATTAGCTCCGAGAGTGGTTAGTATCTTTGACTGCATGCTGACAGTTTATTCAGAGCCATCCAGTGTCTAGTCACACTAAAAATGTAATTTTACCATGTTCCTGTGAAGCAATTGTTATGATAGTCCACCACAACATACCAGGGGTTCCCCTGATTAGCAAGAAGCAGTCTGCTTAATTTCATTGTGTATTAAAAATACAGTTTTACGATCATTGTGAGTGTTTTTCTCCACTAGTTTGGAGAATTGGGCTTCCCAGGGCTTCCCAAAATGTCTGAGGTTGCAACAGTAACCAAGGGGGCGGGCTTGACTTGACTTAGCAAAGGGTACATTTTCTATAGAATTCACTTAGCCTAGGTCATAATGTGAACATGTGTTCTATATGAGTAATGGCATTTGTCTTCTCCCAGGCTCAGAATTCTGCAAGGAACTCGATAGCAGCCAGCCCAGAGTCGTCCAACCCTCTGCAGGTGTCCCAGTGGGCCCAGTCTGCCCAGCCCATCAGCTCCCCTCACCCACTCACCTCCCTACCTGGACCCAATGACAGGTACTGGTCTATACAGCAGACAGGAAGGGTTTATGTGTTGTGTAGCATATTGAAAGGAATGTCCAGACATTCAGCAGCAGACCGAAAAGAATGTCCTTCATACATTGTGACTTATTCTGTCTCTCTCTCTCCCCGCCCCTTCCAGTGATGCTGCCCCACGACTGCTTCAGGAGAACCAGAAGTACCTCAGTCAGCTGACCAGCCTGATGCAAGAAGCTGCTGACGAGCAGTCCAAAAGCGTAGTGGTAAGTTAGGCCATTTTCTCAAAGCTAGCTAGACTTGTAATGGAATCCTGTTTCCTGGTATTCTGTAAATGCAGTGACTTATATTTCACTGTTGCACTTCACCACATTTTCTTCAGTGTGTTAAAGAGAGACTGCCCCTAAAAAGCAACTTCTGTTTTGAAAATGGCTTATGTGGCATCGATAAGAGTCAAACATTTTATTCTAGTGTCAAAATTTACTACAAAGTGTAAATAGGATAATTAGGGTCATAAAGTTAGTCTAATACAAAATTGAGATTTGTGAGATGATAGCAAAAAAATGTCATGTAACATAATAAAGGGTACTGTAAGTTTTCCTTGGGTTAGGTTTATTTCAATCCTGCCCTCAGCTGGCAGCAACCAAGTAATCATCAATCGCAGCGCAGCTGCACGTGACCCGATTAGTAATGGTCAGTTTGTTTTGACATTCGATATCCATATGGGGCTAGTTAGGGACCATCAGTTAATTACACAAGGAATAAAATATTGGGACAATTTCAATAGCTTCAAATTTCAATGACTTAAAACCATCAAACCAAATAAATTGTAGAAATTCATATACAAATATTTAAAGCATTTGAGACAACTAAAAGATGTGCAACATTAAAATATTGTCGCATTTACATTGTGACAAAAGCCCAAATCAGAAAGTTCAGCCCCCCTTTAAGTCTTTATAATATGTGATTCATACCTGAAACACATACTTTCTTCTTTAGTTGGCACCACTGGTGTGCGTCATTTACCCAGCACTCTCTTATGTGGGTCAACTCCCTATAAGGGTGGGCTTAGGTATCCCAGGTCAGGAGCGTGATGAGCTTCTGAGTTCGTTCCTTCTCATTTGACCTTCAGGATGTCTCTTATCTGACCTTGTTAAGTGTAGAACATTACCTTAAGGCTAACTGAGTTTGCATTTAGACTCTGATCCATTTAAAACAAGTCTGGGGAGGTAGCCTAGCGGTTAAGTTGGGCCAGTAACCGAATCGCTGAGCCGACTAAGTGCTAAATCTGCCTTGAGCAAGGCACTTAACCTTAATTGCTCCTGTAAGTCGCTCTGGATAAGAGCGTCTGCTAAGTTACTCAAATGTAAATGGGAGGTTGGCTGCCTTGCTGGAGGGAACGGAGATTAATATCTAAACCACAACCCAAACGCCATTCTACAGTTACCCCTTTGTTTGTGACAGCGACAACCTTAAAACCTGACCTCAATGTAGCTTTGTGTCGTCATCTCTTGGTTTGTCTTTGTAGGACCAAGATTGGAGCTGGACTAAATATGAAACGTCTACAAAACTGCAAAAACGAAATGTGTGAATACGTCAACCACAGGAGACTGCTGAGGGGAGGATGGATCATAATAATGGCTGGAATAGAGTGTATGGAATGGCATCAAACACATGGAAACCATGTTTTGAATACCATTCCATTCATGCTGTTCCAGCCATTACTATGAGCCCGCCCTCCCCAATTAAGGTGCCACCGGCTGTCTCTGATGTCAACAACAAACAAGGCAGCGTCTAGCTAATCCCTGCCTGCTCTCCAACCAAGTAACACTAAGGACTGAATGTCGTTAACAAAATGGAGTCACGGTTTTGTTGTACATTTTGATGTGTGGTCATTCACTTTAACTACTAGCCTGAGCCGCCCCCCCCAAAAAAAGGCTGATAAAAAAAACACATGCTCAATGACTCACTTCTCCATTTTCTCAGCTATTTGGTGGGAAAGGTGGATGATGTAGCATGGCTTTTATATGAACAAAAAAACTGATTATCTGAACACAAGACGTCAGTCGTCCTTTGCTCTTCAAGCAAATGTCACCTTTTCCTCACTGATTATTGTGCAAATCTAAGTACCACTATTCATCGAAATCCACATTTTACTATTAATATCATATCAAAGTATCTAAACTGTTAAATCAGGCGAACTGTAGCATCTGATTGTGAGTGAAAGTTTTGTAATGACGGAGTATAGCTACAGTGTGTTTGGGCTATGGAAATGGGACTGATAAGAAAGCTTGATATGCATGCACATTTGTATTGAGCCTTATCATCACGTCTCCTGACGTGACTCAACACAAGGAAAACCACAAAAGATGGAGGTGGTAAAAGGAAATTACAATCAAGCAACAGCACTTTGACACTCCCAAGTATCCTGGTTCCCTTCTATACAGAGGAAGTAGTCAGACATCTGGGGGATAGATGCCCTCTAGAATCCTGTTTATGAGTCTGTGCTCTAGTGACACAGCTCTCGTTTCAATCATCCAATGGGACAGGAAATGTATAAACTGTATTTCAAATAAATTCATGCATCGATCAAGGGTGTAGGGTTTTGATCATGTGTGAATCTTATTTTGATTTAAGAAAAGTATTCTATCATGACTACACACTTTACATAGATGGGGGGGAAATATGGAAATCCTATAGTTACTTTGTGACAAAGGATGTTGGTCTGTTTCTCCATATGTTGGAATTGTTGATATGTTTAAACCTGAAAAATGGAATACATACCACCAAAGTTCAATTCAGTTTTTTGTGTGCATTCTTTTCACTGGATGCTCAATGTATGGAAACAAATGGGGAGACATGGTAAATTATTGAATGTACTGTTGTTACAACCCTTGAGGTGTAACTTAAGTGTTGACTGTAACAAAGATAAAATGGATGCTATGCTCCAGAAATATGTATTTATGTAGTTAAGTGCAATGGACAACATTTATTTTTAGTAGTTAAGTGACATGTCAGTTTCCTTCATTAAGGTTTGTCTCCATCTGATGGTTTTAACCTGTCTATGAATGTTTACTTTCTAGTAATTGTATAGATAAAAAAATTATTGGTATTACAATAAAAAATTACTTTGGCATGAATTTGTATTCCTTACATTGGTTCTGAAGAAGCTCCTTAGCTGTATTGTCCCCTGGCTGCTGTGGATTGAGAAACTGTAGCCCTGCTTTACTATGTTTGTGGTACTCCCTATTTCTGCCAGTGGTGGTTACTATGCCCATATTTCTGCTTTACCAAATTCCAAAGGTTGATTTTAATATGCTTGCTGAAGCTTGAGGAATGTGTGTAAAGAAGAAACCTGTCCGCAAACACAAGCTGTGTCTTTGGTTTACTGTGGTTACATGATTGCTTGTGTTCAGGGAAACCTTTAACATATACTTGGCAAGCAGATTATATAATTCTTCTGATTTTAAATATGCAGCTGTAATCAATTAGGCTTTTTTCTTCTTTTTTACAGGAATTTATTATCATACTGGTGATTTCTCACCATTGAGATTAACATGAAGGAAGTTTAAAACACGTTCTTTCCCTTCACACTAAGAATCAGTCACTGATTCATTACATGAATCACTGTCCAGAGGATATGCTGGTGTTCTTGCACTTTTTTTTCCACCTTCATTATGACACATTTCTTTGTTTCCATTGAAAAGAGTCACTCAGCTGGCCATGTGACATGTTAGTTTTACTGCAGATGTCAGGAAATGATTTAGGAACTGTGAGGGTGAGTGCCTGTGAAGCTTGTCAGGTCATGTCTGGCAGAGAAATGTAACTCCCCATTTTTTTAAATAAATGAATGGATGAGTTTTTGTTTGCATTCCCTTCATGAAGAGGCGGTTAGTCATCTTTTCACCTAGTATTTAAACTTAAAGGAAAACTACTCCCATTAGTCCATTTGTTAATATTATAGTTGCAAGATTTAGTTTTCAAGATTTATAACCTACAAAATACAGAAATAGAGCTGGTACTGGCTGTATTTCTGAAAATTGTATTGGTCACATACACGTGGTTAGCAGATGTTATTGCGGGTGTAGGGAGGAAAATGCTTGTTCTTCTAGCTCCGACAGTGGATTGCCAAATACACTCAGCCAAATACATTTAAACTCAGTTTTTCACAATTCCTGACATTTAATCAGAGTAAAAATTCCCCGTCTTAGGTCAGTTAGGATCACCACTTTATTTAAATGTCAGGAATTGTTAAAAACTGAGTTTAAATGTATTTGGCTGAGGTGTATGTAAACTTCCTACTTCAACTGCACCTGTAAGAAAGAAACATTAGCCCTTGAACAGAAGATGTAAACAAAGACTCTCCAAACTAGTTCTGTCCATTTAATCTGGAGGTTGGCTAAAACACCTAACAGAGCATATGAATGAAAGGAGGTTAAGTAGTCCTCCAGATGAGCAGGGTGAGTTCGTGCCCGCATAGGCCGTTCTTCAGTCGCAACCGTTTGTGGCTCTGGCCCTTGGGGAGCCCAAAGCGGCTCGGGCTCAGGTGGTGATAGGAGTGGAGGAGGTCCATCAGGTGGTGTATCTGGCCTCTATGTCCATTTTGTGGGCATTTGTATTACTCGAGGGGCAGGGACATTCCTGAGGTGGCTGGCGTGCTAGCGTGATCCATTTCTCAGCATGAAGGTGGCGAGCCCCAGTTGTCGACTGACCTGCAAGGGGTCTGATCAGAATGAGGCCATTCTGTTGCACCGCTGAGGCCGTCTGGCTCGGACCCAGTCTGACACTTGGATGATCGGCTTCTTCACCTTGTGTGCCTTGTCGAAACACTGTTTCATTGCTCTTTGGTGCCTTTGCCTGCTTTTCTTGGGTGCGCCTAGTCACCTAGAGACCCTGAGAGATGACTGCTCTGAGAGATGATGTTGCATCTGGACCCCTTTCGGATTGTTTGGCACTGAACTAAAAAAACAAAAGTATTTATCAAGTGAATATGTTGCAGGTACGCTCAGAGGATAGAGGTCTCTAGTGCCCAAAAGCCTGTATAACATGGGCAGCACCATGGCTCAGGGGTGCCAGCAATCAAAAGTTAGAGTTAATTGTCCTTTTGAATTTCACTTTTTTGTTAACTAATTTAAAAAACAGCCGCCCCCAAAAGTGATCTCTACTGCTTTTGCTCTTGCTGCTGAAAGTCTCTTCAAGCAGCCTGGTTTAATCTGGGTTGTCCTTGACCTCAGGCAAGGGAATCATACAGGCTACCGGTCTGAGGTAAATTCTGATGTTTTCCCAGAAGTGTTCCGCCAGGACTTGGCTACTGTCAGTATAGATAGCTTGAGGCAGCGAGCTGTCGTGCCATCTCATAAGGAGCAAGTTCGGAGTGACTGGGTCTGATCAGGCAGGAGGATGATGAATGGGAGTCACACCATAGAGCACCATGGGGTGGTTCTGGAGTAGGGTGGCTTGCCTGAATGGCAATTGGAGGAAGGAGGTATGGTTTGCCATCTGTGGGAACACTGAGTGGTGGAGTTGGCCTTCACATCACAGAAAGGGGCCTTGGAGGGTCCTCTTCACCAGGAGCCAGGTTGAACTTAGGTGAGAGAGTGAGATGACTGTTTGGAGACAGAAGTGGCCTTGGGAGTCCTGGGTACGGAGAGAAGCTACGGTCCCATAGACTCACTCTGATGAGTCACAGAAAGTGTGCAGTTCACATTCTACCATCTGGTTGTCTGCCCGTAGGGGCACATAGCATCAGGGCAGAGGTCTGAGAGCTCTTAGCATGTTGGAGAGGTCTGAGAGCTCACTTTCCCATGTCTTCCTTCTGTCCGTCAGGCTGTATGGGGTCTTCCCAGCCCCCCATGCTGTACCAGAGGTCCTGTGCAAGAACCTTTGCCTGGGTTGTGAAAGGGAGGATGTAGCCTAAGGGATCATATTAGCTGGCCAGCTTTGTGTAAATGACCCTCAGAGTTGGTTTATCTTCTCTTTGGACAGCTCGTTGTTTGTAGCCGAGGGTGTCTGGCTGACAGCTCTTGCGCAGTCCCAGAGTTGGTTCTTGTGGATCGATGGTGGTCTAGGAGAGCCATAGCTCACTGCTCTCAGACCTCGCTTCTGGAGGAAGGTGTTCCACAAAAGAGGGTTTGTTACTGGCCCATTGCCTGAACTCGAAACCCCCCGACTAAGAGGCAGCAGTACAGCCTATCCGCCAACAACTTTCCCTCTGTCTCCGTGGGTAGACTTGAGACAGTTGTCCACATAGAAGGTGTGCTTGACTCCTAAACATAAGTGTTGCCATCATGGAGCATGTTTCTGGAGGGCATAGATGGCAAAGCAAGGACAACACGTCGTTCCGAAGGGTTGGACCTGCCATTCATAGGTGCTGGGCTCTGCTTTTCAGTCCAAATCCCTCCAAATGAACCTGAGGAGTGGCTTGTAGGAGGGAAGAAGGCACACCTGGTGCAACATGCCTTTGACATTGCTGCTTATAGCCACTGTGTGTTGCCCAAACCTGAGGAGCATTCAGAGCAGGGAAGGGCCAAGTGTTGGTCCTGGTAGGAGGCATTCGTTCAGGATCTGACTGATGTGCTGATAGGAGCAGTTGAACACTAGTCTGCATTTGCCGGTGTGTTGCTCAACAAGGTGGTGTGGCAGGTACCAGAATTCCAGGGATCCTTCCCCAGCATCAGGAGTGAGTTTGGTGACATAGCCTGATGTTACCAGCTTTTAGATCTCCTGATGGTGGACTTCGGCCAGCCTCAGATTTCTTAGCAACCGACGCTCAGTGCCACGTATGGAAGGCATCACTGCTCGTTTTGTAGCATGAAGCTGTGGGCTCTTGGGGGCCCTGAGTAGAGGCTTTGCATATCTCTGGACCCCATCCACCAAGATTCTTGTGGTCTTTTCTTCCAGTAGATTCAAGGCACACTGGTCTTGTTTGGAACGTATGACTTCATTTTCGTCTCGATGGAGGAATGTGTCCACTTGCCATAGCTTTTCTACATTCTTCAGGAGTTCAGTGGCTGGGGGAACAATGGTAGAGAATAGGCATTGCTGGACGTCTGTGTGTGGCATCAGGCTTGCCGGGTCCTGCACAACCCAACCAAGCTGGACAGTGACAGGGCCTCCCAGAGGGCCAATATGGACTGGATTGATGGGAACCAGCAGGTGTGGATGGTCAGACCCTATGAGCAATAGAGGCTGTGCCCTGTGGATCTATGGAAGCGGCAAGGCCTTCAGGTTTGGGTTCCTCCTCTGAAGCATGTCAGTGGAAGGTGTGCTCGGCTAGTCTGAGACTGCCTGCTGTGAAAGCATTTTGGACTTGATACCGGGTGCAACGGTCTCCTTCAGGGTATATGGTGAATGACGCAGAAGTTCCGCTTACTTGGCGTACATCTTGATGTATAGTTCAAAGGCTCAGTACCTCTGGTTCACCCTCTACTGTAACCCAAGGCAGTAGGCAGCAGCAGGAAGAATGGATCGTTCAGAGCTGTCATCAAGAATGTCTCCATCGCCTTCTCACCATGATGTAGGATGAGTGACCACTTTTAACGTCACTCGTGGTGAGCGGTTTGGGCGGTCAAGGTATAGGACCCCCGTCTCGGTTGTGTCGGTGCTGACCATAAGGACATTCCTGTGCTCTTGCGGTATGACCTCATGTAGCACGGTGAGGTGTAACTCCTTGAAGGTGTTGCATGGGGGGGAGGCACACCTCCAGCAAAGGCCTTTAACTGAGACCAATCCCTGACCTTCTCCCTAGAGATGCTTAAACTCAGGAAAGGAGCATAGGATGTGTTCTTCTCCTTCACACTAAGGACAATATAATTTCATTCTTAGGCTTGTTCTAGTTCGATTGTTGCTGCTTACCACACAGAGAGCTGTAACTGGCTTGTTTGTCAAGTTCACTGGTCAGGAACATGTTGGTGGTACCCAGGCAACGTGGTTATTTCCAGTTAACTTCCTTCTTGTCCTGGTAGTGGACAGAAGCTGTCTGAGAGAGTCTTTTGGCCTTTGCTTTCACCAGCAACCAATCAGACAGGTTCTGGAGGGTATAGATTTGGCCTACTCTATCTCCTAAGATACCACAACTCAAGGTGCTGACGTGTATCGCCTGGTTTCGTACATGCATGATTTCGCCAGTTTCTGTCCACTTGGAAGTTCCAGACGATCCAGGAGCACTTGAACCTTGTACTGCTTTCAGAGGTGACCATGGTTACCTAGGAGCCTGTCTAGCGCTATTTTCAAGGG
This sequence comes from Salvelinus sp. IW2-2015, assembly GCF_002910315.2. NCBI lineage: Eukaryota > Metazoa > Chordata > Actinopteri > Salmoniformes > Salmonidae > Salvelinus > Salvelinus sp. IW2-2015. Next base: position 26,970,647 of record NC_036848.1, read on the forward strand.
GATGAAAGCACTCCCTTTCCCACTTTCGAAGTAAGACAGCTTAGGCCTGGGTATACCATAAGCGGAGGCGACAAGGAGCTCCATCATGTTGGCCCCATTGTCTGGCAGTGGTAGCGTATAGTTAGAGAAAGGAGCTAGGGTGCTCCACCCCTGCCAGTTATTTAGTGGAAGGCCCGGGAGGATAGTTGTGCTGGTGGATCAGAGCCAGGGCCAGACTGGGCCCCCTGGCATTCTTCTGGTGGGCGTGGCCCAGAAGCTTGAGGTGGGTTTGGAACCCAGCTAAGCAGGGAATGCTGGGGTAGCTCCCTCATTTGGAGTCCAGAACCCTGCTTGGAAACACCAGTTGAGATGGGGTTTGGACCCCACGGCTAGTCGGCTGACGCGGAGGTTGGTTTGGAAACTTGCCGGGAGGTAATGGCAGAGGTGAGGTTTGACTTTGGACTAGAGGTCGACCTATTAATTAGGGCCGATTTTCAAATTTTCAGCCTTTTTGGTAATCAGCCTTTTTGGATGCCGATTATGGCCGATTACGTTGCAATCCATGAAACTGCGTGGCAGGCTGACCACCTGTTACGCGAGTACAGCGTCAAAAGGACCTTGTGGCTGCAATGAGCCAAGGTAAGTTGCTAGCTAGCATTAAACTTAGTTTTTTATAAGATATCTTAACATAATCACTAGTTAACTACACATGGTTGATGATATTACTAGGTTAACTAGCTTGTCCTGCGTTGCATATAATAAATGCGGTGCTGGTTAATTTATCATCGAATCACAGCCTAATTCAACTTCGCGAGTGATGATTTAACAAAAGCGCATTCGCAAAAAAGCACATCCGTTGCACAAATATACCTAACCATAAACATCAATACCTTTCTTTAAATCAATACACAGAAGTATATATTTTTAAACCTGCATATTTAGTTAAAATAAATGCATGTTAGCAGGCAATATTAACTAGGGAAATTGTGTCACTTTTGCGTTCAGTGCAAGCAGAGTCAGGACATATGCCACAGTTTGGGCCGCCTGGCTCGTTGCGAACAGTGTTTCTTCCTAACAAAGACCGAAATTAAAGGTTGTGCAATGTAACAGCAATATTTAGACTTAGGGTTGCCACCCATTCGACAAAATACGGAATGGTTCCGTATTTCACTGAGAATAAACGTTTTGTTTTCGAAATGATAGTTTCCGGATTTTACCATATTAATGACCAAAGGCTCATATTTCTGTGTGTTTATTATAATTAAGTCTATGATTTGATATTTGATAGAGCAGTCTGACTGAGTGGTGGTAAACAGCAGCAGGCTCGTAAGAATTCATTCAAACAACACTTTATTGCGTTTGTGAGCAGCTCTTAGCAATGCTTGAAGCACAGCGCTGTTTATGACTTCAAGCCTATCAACTCCCGAGATTAGGCTGGCAATACTAAAGTGCCTATAAGACATCCAATAGTCAAAGGTATTTGAAATACAAATGGTATAGGGAGAGATAGTCGACGAGTCATAATTTCTATAATAAACTACAACCTAAAACGTCTTAAATGGGAATATTGAAGAACTGGGAATATTGAACCACCAGCTTTCATATGTTCTCACGTTCTGAGCAAGGAACTTAAACGTTAGCTTTTTTACATGGCACATATTGCACTTTTACTTTCTTCTCCAACACTGTGTTTTGCATTATTTAAACCAAATTGAACATGTTTCATTATTTATTTGAGACTAAATAGATTTTATTTATGTATTATATTAAGTTAAAATAAAAGGGTTCATTGTTCATTCAGTATTGTTGTAATTGTCATTATTAATGTGTCGGAGGAAACAGTTCAACCGACGACCTTAGTCAGCCTGCTTAGTCAGCCTATATATATATATATATAAAATCGGCCGATTAATCGGTATCGGCATTTTTTGGTCCTCCAATAATCGGTACCGGTGTTGAAAAATCATAATTGGTCGACCTCTACTTTGGACCCCAATCTGCTGCGGCGGCTGAGGTGGTTTTGGAGCCGGGCGTGGTGTAGGAGAAGGTGGGGTTTGAACCCTACTAGTCTGTGGACGAAGTGGTGGTTTCGGGCCGGGTGTAGGAAGAGGCCGAGAACGTGATGGTGATGGAGTTCGTTGTGAAGTTGACTGATCCTGTGATGCATCCGGATCTTGAAACTCCGAATTCTCTGACTCCTCATCTTGAACCGGCATCTCCTCTTTTTTTACCCCTCTTTTTCTCCCCAATTTCGTGATTACGATCTTGTCTCATCGCTGCAACTCCCCTACGGGCTTGGGAGATGCGAAGGTCGAGTCATATGTCCCCAGAAACATGACCCACCAAACCGCGCTTATTAGCACCCGCTCGCTTAACCCGGAAGCCAGCTGCACCAATGTGTCGGAGGAAACACAGTTCAACCGACGACCTTAGTCAGCCTGCAGGCACCTGCCCCTCCACAAGCACTTGCTAGATTATCCAAGTAAAGCCCCCCTGGCCAAACCCTCCCCTAACCCAGAGGACGATGGGCCAATTGTGCGCCGCCCTATGGGACTCCCGGTCACTGACTTTTTTTTCTTTCTTTTTCTCCTTTGCACCCCAGTATCTCCACTTGCACATTCATCTTCTGCACATCTATCACTCCAGTGTTTAATTGCTAAATTGTAATTACTTCGCCACTACGGCCTATTTATTGCCTTACCTCCCTTATCTTACCTCATTTGCACACACTGTATATAGACTTTTCTATTGTGTTATTGACTGTACGTTTGTTTATTCCATGTGTAACTCTGTATTGTTACTTGTGTCGCACTGCTTTGCTTTATCTTGGCCAGGTCGCAGTTGTAAAATGAGAACTTGTTCTCAACTGGCCTGTCTGGTTAAATAAAGGTAAAATAAAATAATGGGATCGAACCCCAGGCTGTAGTGATGCCGCAAAACTGCGATGCAGTGCCTTAGACCGCTACGCATCTCCTCCTGGTCTGGATCTTGAACCTGTGACTCCCCCTCTGACTCACTGGCAGAGGATAATAACAACATGACAGGTTGTGGTGCTCTGCCTACTCCTGTAAGCCCCATCTCGCTGTTGAAGAGGGCCATGAGCTCTATGGTGGGGGTCAGGCTCAACCATTTGTTCTTGTTGCTCTGGGTCAGATTCGCCGCTTTTCTGTTGGTTCCTTTCTAAGAAGGCTGCTATCATCTAAGCCTCCTCCAGATCCCTTTCAACTTGCCTTCGACGTCACTTGTCTCTCTAGCCGTTTGGCTATGATTTCATGTGGTTCAAAGGCTTGTCGCGTTTGGGTGTCCAAGCGTCGACACTCCTCGTCAACTTGAGTGTCCTTTATGATTTGCCGTTTTACCTTTAGTTTGAGGAGCTTCATACACTTCCTGAGAGCGGCAGCTTGAGTCACTCAGGGCCTCTGATGGGACTCCACTCCATACACTCCCACGGCTCTGAGATGACCGGTATGAAGAGCGGCCCTCTGTTCTCATTGAATGTTGTTCTGATCCCCCAGTGTGCCTCCCCCGTGAGGAGTCTTCCAGAGACCAGTGAAATGGCAGGCCTTCTTGTGTTGGGGCCTCCATAGGCTTTGAGGAATAGTGCTTGGATGGAGAGTGTTGAGCCAGGTAGGCCGCTGTGGTTGCGTGGATAATCTCTCCTGAGATCGGGTTATGTGGGGGTAAACGTCATTGTCTCTCAAATGGTCTGGGGGCTGTTTCCCCCTCCGTCTCTTCCCACCCAAAACAGGCTCCTCTTTAGGCCTAGCTCCTGCTGAATGTGCGCTTGCTGCACTTGGCTGAGACAGTGAAGGTTCAACTTGCTTGCATCTCACATGGGCCGGGCCCACTTTGGCGGAGTCAGGCTGTAGTTCGCCATTGAGGGTGGAGAATTTGAGGTCACTATCCATGGGAACACGTGTCCCGCTCCATTTCCAGCCGAAGGACCATTTGTTATTTTCTATTTTGAATGCACTGGGTGAGGAAGGAGCTGATACAGGTGCAGGTGTCCCGGTTAGAGGACAAGGATAGGGAGAGCGACTTGAGGTTGCGTTTTAGAGGGTCAATCAAACATATTCCATCGTATTTTCCCTTGACTTGAGTATGTGTGCTAAATGATAAACAGGAAATAGAAAGTAAAATATATCTGCATTAGGAAATGTTACAAAGAATTCACATTATATCTTGGATCATAAACATATCACTTGTCAAGCATTTCACCACTAAATTATACACAGCACATCTTAAAATGTACATCCATACGTACATGAAAAATGTTAACAATATTTTGGGTTACACACATACAGATAACATAAATAAAATGGATAATGCTGGAGAGCTGCCTGGATTGTTTGGTACTGAACTGAAAAACGAGGGAACTCCGGTATTTAACATGTGAATGGGTTGCAGGTGCACTCAGAGCATTGAGATGTATTGAGATATCTAGTGCCCAAAAGCCTGTATTACATTGGCAGCGCCATTGAAGACTGATATGTTGGGATCTCTATACATCTCTATGGCTCAGCAAATAAAGGAACAGTTAACAAAAAAGTGCAAGTTAACAAAAAAGTGTGAGCAAATGAAAGCCTTTTCTACACTCTGTGGGCAATAAAAGTGTTTAACTTGATTTTTAAATGACCACCCCAGCTCTGTACCCCACACAATTATCTGTAAGGTCCCTCAGCCGAGCAGTGAATTTCAAGCACAGTTTCAACCACAAAGACCAGGGAGGTTTTCCAATGATTCGCATAGAAGGACATATATTTGTAGATAGGTAAAAAAAACTAACAGACATTGACTATACCTATAAGAATTGTGCAGGGCCTCCCGAGTGGCGCAGTGGTCTAAGTCACTGCATCGCAGTGCTAGCTGTGCCACTAGAGATTCTGGGTTCGAGTCCAGGCTCTGTCGACCGGGAGACCCATGGGGCGGCGCACAATTGGCCCAGCGTCGTCCGGGTTAGGGGAGGGTTTGGTTGGCAGGGATGTCCTTGTCCCATTGCGCACTAGCGACTCCTGTGGCAGCCTGGGCGCAGTGCACGCTGACACAGTCGCCAGGTGTACAGTGTTTCCTCCGACACATTGGTGCGGCTGGCTTCCAGGTTAAGTGGGTATTGTGTCAAGAAGCAGTGTGGTTTGGTTGGGTTGTGTTTTGGAGGACGCACGGCTCTCGACCTTCGCCTCTCCCGAAGTCCGTACAGGAGTTGCAGCGATGAGACAAGACTGTAATTACCAATTGGGTACCATGAAAATATATTTTTTGTCCTTAATACAAAGTATTATGGAGCAACACAACATTAAGTACTAGTCTTCATATTTTCAAGCATGGTGGTGGCTGCATCATGTTATGGCTTTTCTTGGGATAAAATAAATGGAATAGAGCTACGCACAGGCAAAATCCTAGAGGAAAAGTTGGTTCAGTCTGCTTTCCAACAGACACTGGGAAACAAATTCACCTTTCAACAGGACAATTACCGAAAATACAAGGCCAAATATACACTAGAGTTGCTTTCCAAAATGACATTGAATGTTCCTGAGTGGCCTAGTTACAGTTTTGACCTAAATCGGCTTGAAAACGGCAAGAAAATGGCTGTCTAGGAATGGCCAACAACCAACTTGACACAGCATGAATCATTTTTTAAAGAATAAAATGGGCAAATATTGTACAATCCAGGTGTGCAACGCTCTTAGGGCCCGATTACGACTTAGGAAATTACACCTTTCTTACTCACACCTTTCCTATGCACTTCTCAGTAGTTGGTATTCAGACTTACCTTATGAAAGTGCGTAACCGGCTTTGCAGGCGTGGTTCCCTTACGAGCTCTGAATAAATGTAATTCAACCGCTGAAATCTGTCCCACTTGCTGGCCAACAGATTTTCTTGTGGAGTTTTCATTCAGTAGGGATTTCAGTACATTTATCTTAAGCTATCCCTTTGAATAAGGTGATTTTTGTTGAGACGCAATAGAAAATATATAGAGTACAGGTCCAGAATATTAGGGATCAATGAAAAAAAGTAATCTAAATATATGCATATGAGTCTCCGTTTCAGCACCAATTGGTAGATTTAAAAATACTCATCTTGTAGATGATTTAGGGTTACCAAAAAAATGTATTGGAAAGCCTTTACACACCAAAAAAAGAAAACAGTGTTTTGATTCATTCTGAAAATTGCCATTTCATTTCTTAAACCCCTGGTAATGTTGGAAGATTAGTGTACATATAATTACAATAGGGAGAATAGTGTACAATAAATAGTAGGGTGTAATACAAACTCAACATGTAAAGCGTTGGTCCCATGTTTCATGAGCTGAAATAAAATATCCCCATAATTTTTCATACGCACAAAAAGCTTAATGTCTCTCAAATTTTGTGCACAAATTTGTTTACATCCCTGTTAGTGAGCATTTCTCATTTGCTGAGATAATCCATCCACCTGACACGTGTGACATATCAAGAAGCTTGTGCTTGAAACAGTAAAAGGCCACTCTAAAATGTGCAGTTTTGTCACGCATTGCCACGTCTCAAGTTGAGGGAGTGTGCAATTGGCATGCTGACTACAGGAATGTCCACCAGAGCTGTTGCCAGAGAATTGAATGTTAATTTCTCTACCATAATCCACATTCAACGTTGTTTTAGAGAATTTGGCAGTGCGTCAAACCGGCCTCACAACTGCAGACCACGTGTAACCATGCCAGCCCAGGACTTCCACATCTGGCCTCTTGACATGCGGGGTCGTCTGAGACCAGCCACCTGGAAATCTGATGAAACTATAGGTTTGTACAACAGAAGAATTTCTGCACAAACTGTCAGAAACAATCTCAGGGAAGCTCATCTGGGTGCTTGTCGTCCTCACCAGGGTCTTGACCTGACTGCAGTTTGGCATCGTAACCAACTTCAGTTGGCAAATTTTCACCTTCGATGGCTACTGGCTTGCTGGAGAAGTGTCCTCTTCATGGATGAATCCCGGTTTCACCTGTACTGGGAAGATGGGATCGTGTGGGCGAGCGGTTTGCTGATGTCAACATTGTGAACAGAGTGGCATTGGGGTTATGGTATGGGCAGGCATAAGCTATCCTGAGGCCCATTGTCGTGCCATTCATCTAACCGACCCTACGTTTTTTCTAAGGTATCCTTCACCAACTGATGCATATCTGTATTCCCAGTCATGTGAAATCTATAGACTAGGGCCTAATGAATTTATTTAAATTGACTGATTTCCTTATATGAACTGTAACTCGGTAAAATCCTTTAAATTGTTTCATGTTGCATTTATATTTTTGTTTGTACAATTCTCTTATCCAAACAGATTATTCATTTCTGTAGCACTTATCAATAGCTGTTATCAAGTTGTAAATTATAGTGCATGGAGAGAATAGTGTTACTTCCATCCACTTGGAACCGGTAGGTTTGCTAGACCTTATTCATGGTTTCCTCACATGTAAAGGTGGTGGAATTATGTCAAGGTCAGAGTATGGCATATCTGTAGACACACCTTCATTTATTCGATGTCTACCCAAACTGAATAGCATGCTATTCTCCTGCTTAAGTTCAAGGTCAGAATACGCATGGAGAAAAGTGCAGAAAAAGGAATTACGTTCCATTTATGTGCTTAACTCGGGTCGGAATCTGTCCCTTAAAATTACCCAGAAAGACTCACAGCTGTAATTGCTGCAAAAGGTGATTCTAACATGTATTGACTCAGGAGGTTGAATACTTATCTAAATCAAGATATTCCACTTTGACATTAGATTTGTGTAGATCGTTGACAATAAATGACAATTAAATCCATTTATATCCCACTTTGTAACACAACAAAATGTGGAAAAAGTCAAGAGGTTTGAATACTTTGAGGGCACTATACCTCTCACATGTACCATTCATTTGTAATATCTTGTAAAAAGAACATACATCAATGTAATACTTATTTTTTTAAAGGCACACTGGCTTGAGATCATGAAACAGTAAATGAACATTCATAAGTACAGGAATTCCAAAGTAGAATTAGGCTCTCCCCCTTGTAAAAAGTGCAAACAGAGGCAACCTATAAAAACAAGTGCAAATGCTAGGTTCATGTCAAAGGGAATGGTCTACTGTAACATGTTTTCTACCATACAATAATTGAAGAAAGAAAAACACTGCATGAGAAATGCACCAGCAATCTGTTCCAGCATTTTCCAAACCACTTTTCCACAGTGGTTGAGACATCACTATGTTGATGTTGAGTTTTCAAAGACATTCTCCACAGTTGATATTAGGCTCGGTCATTCAGGACCTCTTAGAGTCTGAAACAAGAACTGGGCTCATCAAAGGTCTGTCTTCCTATGAGTCAACATACTGCTACATGCAGTAGTCATCATCGACGTGGCATGGGGGGAGGCTTCAGTGCAATCTTGTGGAATGCTCCTCCTGAGGTCTGCTGAACACACATCAGTTAGACGGCCATCTTGAAACATGCCCTTCAATTCTGGTTTCATAAAGAATTACCAACAAAGTAATTTTTTTATTTTACTTTTGTGCTATGTCATGGTTTCAGGAGACAAAAGACATATCTACAATAAGTGTGTTAAATGAACACTTACCTGTGGGTATTTGCTGGGTACCATTGGTGCTGTGGCCTTGACTGGTGGCACTGGGACAACATGCTTGATTTTCTAACAGAACAATATACAACAATTGATAATGAGTTCATGATAAGACTGTGTAGAGACCATGTAGTTAATTGTTATACAGTTGTTATTAAATGTCAACATGTTATTAACTGTAATGGCTGAAATGACTTACCGGTGTGCTCCTCAGAGTCGGCAAAGGCTTTGGTGGAGGTAGGGGTTTAGTCTGATAAAAAAATTGAATAAAGAAAATGTTTGTACAAGTTTGGTACGTCAGTATACAGTACGTTTCTAATATTCCTGAGTTTAGTAACATGATGTATTTCAATTGGCATAGCTCACCGGTTCAATGCAAGACTGTGGCAGCACTGCAGGCAAGCTCTTTGGTGGCTGTAAGACAAAATATTGCTCTCCGCTTAGTCTGCATTTATTTTCCTTTCCAAATATCCTTAGTTTACTCAAAACATAGCCTGCCTAAAGTAAAGTGGGTATCTCTACAAGTTCAGCAGCTGTTTCAATTCTTGTTGATATTATTATATATTACATAGGAACTACATACAGTTGAAGTTTACATAGACCTTAGCAAAATACAATTAAACTCAGTTTTTTACAATTCCTGACATTTAATCATAGTAAAAATTCCCTGTCTTAAGTTAGGATCACCACTTTATTATAAGAATGTGAAATGTCAGAATAATAGCAGAGGATTTATTTAAGCTTTTATTTCTTTCATCACATTCCCAGTGGGTCAGAAGTTTACATACACTCAATTAGTATTTGGTAGCATTGCCTTTAAATGGTTTAACTTGGGTCAAATGTTTCAGGTAGCCTTCCACAAGCTTCCCACAATAAGTTGGGTGAATTTTGGCCCATTTCTCCTGACAGAGCTGGTGTAACTGAGTCAGGTTTGTAGGCCTCCTTGCTCGCACACGCTGTTTCAGTTCTGCCCACCAATTTTCTATGGGATTGAGGTCAGGGCTTTGTGCCACTCCAATACCTTGATTTTGTTGTCCTTAAGCCATTTTACCACAACTTTGGAAGCATGCTTGGGGTCATTGTCCATTTGCGACCAAGCTTTAACTTCCTGACTGATGTCTTGAGATGTTGCTTCAATATATCCAAATAATTTTCTTGCCTCATGATGCTATCTATTTTGTGAAGTGCACCAGTCCCTCCTGCAGCAAAGCACCCCCACAACATGATGCTGCCACCCCAGTGCTTCACGGTTGGGATGGTTTTCTTCTGCGTGCAAGCCTCCCCCTTTTTCCTCCAAACAAAACAATGGTCATTATGGGCAAACAGTTCTATTTTTGTTTCATCAGACCAGAGGACATTTCTCCAAAAAGTACGATATTTTTTCCCATGTGCAGTTGCAAACCGTAGACTGGCTTTTTTTATGGCGGTTTTGGAGCAGTGACCTTTCAGGTTATGTCGATATAGGACTCGTTATACTGTGGATATAGATACTTTTGTACCAGTTTCCTCCAGCATCTTCACAAGGTCCTTTGCTGTTGTTCTGGGATTGATTGGCACTTTTCGCACCAAAGTATGTTCATCTCTAGGAGACAGAACACGTCTCCTTCCTGGGCGGTATGGCGGCTGCGTGGTCCCATGGTGTTTATACTTGTGTACTATTGTTTGTACAGATGAACGTGGTACCTTCAGGCGTTTGGAAATTGCTCCCAAGGATGAACCAGATTTGTGGAGGTCTACAATTTTTTTTCTGAGGTCTTGGCTGATTTCTTTTGATTTTCCCATGATGTCAAGTAGAGGCAATGAGTTTGAAGGTAGGCCTTGAAATACATCCACAGGTACACCTCAAATGGACTCAAATTATGTCAATTAGCCTATCAGAAGCTTCTAAAGCCATGACATCATTTTCTGGAATTTTCCAAGCTGTTTAAAGGGACAGTGAACTTAGTGTATGTAAACTTCTGACACACTGGAATTGTGATATAATTGTATAATCTGTCTGTAAAGAATTGTTGGAAAAATGACTTGTGTCATGCACAAAGTAGATGTCCTAACCGACTTGCCTAAGCTATAGTTTGTTAACAAGAAATTTGTGGAGTGGTTGAAAAACGAGTTTTAATGACTCCAACCTAAGTGTATGTAAACTTCCGACTTCAACAGTATGTGTATGTTATGTGTAACATGATACTACTAGTGACTCCACATAATAGGCCTTTATCTATCTGCCTGGACTAGTGGCAATGTTGAGATAATGTTGTGGTAATGTAGCTCACCTGTGGAGGGGGCCTGGAAGGGACCACAGTGACAGACAGAGGGGTGCAGGCTTGTGTTGCAGATGACTCCATGAAGGTGGGTTGGCTGATTTGGAGGGGCTTGCTAAGAGGATTACCCTTCCCACTCCTCTCCTGGAACATTGGGTTCAACTGGCCCGGAGTAGAGTGGACTTTCCTTCAAATACAGATCAATACATAACACATCAATATGTTGATCGTGTACCAAATCATTTGAAATGACAACTGAAGAGGCATTCACAAAAAAAATACAAATAATACGTTGGCGGGAAAAAAACTCACCTTTTGGAAATGTAGTTCTCTCTCTTGTCCTTCTTGCAGCACATCAGTCCTGCAACCAGGAAAGTAAGCAGCAACAAGACAGCTATCGCTGCAGAGACACCAGCTACCACCCCAAACTGGTCTGCAAAACCAAAACATTACTAATCATTAAAAGATGTCCATTTTTGTCAACTGTTCAGGTTTACCTTTACAAAATGTAACGCATGATATGAAATACATAAACCACAATGCATGTCACAACGGAGTGAATGAGGCATACCTTGAGGCACGTCTGAATACTTGACGTCACAGTAGGGTGGAGCCCAACCTGGGTTACAGTAGCACTGTCCCTTGTTGTTGCAAATCTAACAAAAGAGAGCGATGATTGTGATGACTATGTCCAAACAATTCGAGCGGAAGTTTACTAACAACTCAAAATCAACAATCAATGCACTCACCCCATTGTTGTGGCATTTTGATGAACAGTCCTCCGTTTGACCATAGACTTTGACATCTTGGCATTTGTGATCATAGCAAACCTATGGAAACAAAGATGAATTGTTCACTTCATTTGCACACTCATATGAATTCCAATAGGCTCTCTCGAGGGATGATTTGGAATTCAGAAACAGTCTTACCTCATTCATTCCACATTTGGTTCCTGTTGGGACCATGTCGAGGGCTCTTATTTTATCCTGGTCCACTGCTATGTTGCATGTTCCCCTCATTGTATAGGAGGCCTTCTGCCCAGTGATGGGATACTCATCCCCTCCCGAGCAAAATAATGTTCCACATTTTATATTCCTAGGAGAAGAAAATAATATGGCAATGTGTTTCTTAACAACACAAACTTACGGAAGTCTTGTAATAGCTGTTTTCTATTATTTGTAAATTGCCTTGGGAGGGACATTGTGTGGTCATATTGTGATGGGAAATGTCAGGAAATGGAAATGTCAAAACACAGGAAGTCAATGTGACAGATGGGAGTGGACATACTGTGGCGTGCAACGCGCAAAGCCGTATTTGGTCCTTCCGCAGTGGGCTCCTTCGATGCCACCCAGGTTTAGATTAAAGCAGGAATCCGTGCCTACTTGTGCCGCTAGAAGATAAGAGAGATGACAGTTATGACTTTTTGGTTCCACAGGATATGACAGGAATTCTTACTGCAGATTATCATCATTGCACAAATCACAATATGACGTTTAACTTGCACTAACTGAATGAGATTATATCTAGGCCTATTTTGTTTCTGGAAGAGTTCTGCTTTGTGTTAATGAAATAGCGTCATACGGCTATGGATGGTTACGCTGTGTCGTAACTCGTGTAGTGTAAATTAATAGATAATTGATAGATCCAGTTTTCCATCACGAGTGGAAGAAACATCATTGGCTATATACTTAAAACAGTAAAGACAAGTACCTGGTCCCCACAGTCTCTTGCAGTGTTGCTGAAGTGTTGGGCATTGCCCATTGTAGCAGTACCCCTGACTATAGTTGCAAGGTTTCCCGTTCATTTTGAAGGTATCTTCTGGGCAATGCTCTGAAGTTCCAGTGCAATACTCTGCCAGGTCACAATCACTGGAAGCTGTTCTACACAAACTGGTTGCCTGTTTAAGCTGAAGGTTGAATGGAGAACAAATAGTTCATTGGTTGAGTAAGTAACATCATAACAGATTAATAACTAATACAGCTAACAAAAATTGTCTGCTAAAAATCTGACACTACTACTACAGCAAAGTGTATGATTCTTGGTTAGATGGCAAGTTTGGTTCATACAGTACAAATTTTATTTGATGACTGACTAGGCCCGCTTCTTACAGTCCCCTGACTGTCATATTGAGGAAGGATATGGACAGTACAGTACAGGGAAACACAAGGGCATCAGTCTGTTTCCTGGTATTATTGCTAGTATTCCAACCCTGGTTTCTCAATCCACCCATCTGTTCTTTATGAAGCCGAACCCTACTTCTCTTATGGCTATGTTATTTTTTATGCTGGTGGTTATTAGTTGTTGTTGGTTGGGTGTGTCTGTCTGAGTTGTGGTGAGCAGAGAGAGATCAGAGATGGACGTTACCACCTGGTCTGAGTCATTCAATCATACGTTTAATAAAGCACCCAGATTTGAATATGGCTTTACATAAAGATAAAAATGCACGTACTTGGCAGTTTTCGCAGCATGTTCCATGATCACAGCTGGACCCCTCAGTGAGGCGACAGGTTATGGGGTCACAGCAGGGATTCTTACACTCCTGGGAGGGACAAAAGACACACCAGGCCGAGACAAAAGACAAAATAACAATTTCATCTTACCACTGTCAAATGAATCTTTTATAAAAAGTCAGTCATCCCCAAAATTTCATTTACGGTGCAAAGCATTCATGCATGTGTATATTTTGTCTCCCTTTCATAAGCTTTTGAAAATGTTTGTCATCCTTATAACAAAGCCAAACCTTTGATTGAGTCAGAGGAATAGTGTAAGACAATATAATCAATGGCAGTGTACATACAGTACCAGTCAAAAGTTTGGACACACCTACTCATTCAAGGGTTTTAGATTTTTCAAAGTAGCCACTCTTTGCCTTGATGACAGCTTTGCACACTCTTGGCATTCTCTCGACCAGCTTCATGAGGAATGCTTTTCCAACAGTCTTGAAGGAGTTCCCACATAAGCTGAGCACTTGTTGGCTGCTTTTCCTTCACTCTGCAGTCCAACTCATCCCAAACCATCTCAATTGGGTTGAGGTCGAGTGACTGTGGAGGCCAGGTCCTCTGATGCAGCACTCCATCACTCTCCTTGGTCAAATAGCCCTTACACAGCCTGGAGGTGTGTTGGGTCATTGTTCTGTTGAAAAACAAATGATAGTCCCACTAAGCACATACCAGATGGGATGGCGTATGCTGCTGAGTGTTGTGGTAGCCATGCTGGTTAAGTGTGCCTTGAATTCTAAATAAATCACAGAGTCACTAGCAAAGCACCCCCACACCTCCTCCTCCATGCTTCACGGTGGGAACCACACATGCGGAGATCATCCTTTCACCTACTCTGCATCTCACAAAGACACGGCGGTTGGAACCAAAAATCTCAAATTTGGACTCATCAGACCAAAGGACAGATTTCAACCGGTCTAATGTCCATTGCTCGCGTTTCTTGGCCCAAGCAAATCTCTTCTTCTTATTGGTGTCCTTTAGTAGTGGTTTCTTTGCAGCAATTGGACCATGAAGGCCTGATTCATGCAGTCTCCTCTGAACAGTTGATGTTGAGATGTGTATGTTACTTGAACTCATTTATTTGGGTGAAGCATTTATTTGGGCTGCAATCTGAGGCTGGTAACTCTAATGAACTTATCCTCTGCAGCAGAAGTAACTCTGGGTCTTCCTTTCCTGTGGCGGTCCTCATGAGAGCCAGGTTCATCATATGGTCATATGGTTATTGCAACTGCACTTGAAGAAACTTTCAAAGTTCTTGACATTTTCTGGATTGATTGACCATCATGTCTTAAAGTAATGATGGACTGTCGTTTCTCTTCGCTTATTTGACTTGGTCTTTTACTAAATGGGGCTATCTTTTGTATACCACCCCTACCTTGTCACAACGCAACTGATTGTCTCAAACGCAGAAATTCCACAAATTAACTTTTAACAAGGCACACCTGTTAATTGAAATGCATTCCAGGTGACTACCTCATGAAGCTGGTTGAGAGAATGCCAAGAGTGTGCAAAGCTGTCATCAAGGCGAAGGGTGGCTACTTTGAAGAATCTCAAATCTCAAATATATTTTTATTTGTTTAACACTTTTTTGGTTACTACATGATTCCATATGTGTTATTTCATAGTTTTTATGTCTTGACTATTATTCTACAATGTAGAAAATAGTACAAATAAAGAAAAACACTTCAATGAGTAGGTGTGTCCAAACTTTTGACTGGTACTATACATGGAGCCTGACTAACCTCCACAGTTCCACAGTCACACTCCTCTCCAGGGTCCAGGAAGGCATTGCCACAGGCAGGCCCCACATACAGCCTGTCAGAGCCGGGTGTGTCCAGCAGACAGCTGGGATTGGCTCTCTCCAGGAAGTCACTCAGCTGCTCCTGACTGCAGCCACTGAACAGCTCTGGGTACACTGACCTGAAGGTGTGGGAATGATGGCTCACTTTAGAATGATTAACATAATAACATAGGAAATGCCTCAATTTGTCAATGTGTGAGTAATTGTGTAATGTATAAGTGTTTTTGTCTTTACCTGAGCCGATCTGCCATGACACAGTTGTCGTTGTACAGCGATGTCCCACAGGTGCAGCCTGAAGTATCATGGGACATGCCCAGGTTGTGGCCCATCTCATGAGCGATGGTCGAGGCAATGCCAATTGGGTTTCTATTGTGGTCCTGGTTGACTGCACCTGAACTTCCAGTGCACATGGCAAGTTTATTTGCCAGTCCGACAGTATCGCCCAAGAAATCTTTACCACTGTTAAAAACAACAACAAAATGTTGGGGGAAAGCTTTAGAACTGTGATTAGCTTTGCAAACCACACAAAACGAGACATTTATCCATCGTTCCAATTTTATGCATTAAAAACAACATTTTATATTTACATTTTTTGCAGTACATAATATCAAACAATAATGTCATGGAAAAATTGTGATTAATTGCAATCCAGTTCCTTTCATCAACACAAAAAATAAAGATAAGGCCAATTACTCACGTGACAAACTGGGCATTGTCATGCTTTACCCTCTTTAGAAGGTCGTCTTGACGCCACTGGAGAAACCTATCCAGGGTGTTCTCAGGACTGGCTGTGACGTCAATGTGATCCCTGGTAGTCCACATCTCCAACCCCACCAGCATGACCCGGATGTTCAATGGCCGATACAACTAGGAAGCAGAGACGGCGATCTTTTCAATAACTCCTTCATGAATATAAGCTATACGTACTAGAGCTAGGTGGGAAAACTCCTGGCCCTAAGCCCTGAATATAAACAGTAAGCAATTCAATAAAGCATCCTAAGAACCTATAACTAGAGCCTGGACCTGGTCAGGTAAATCTCCTGGCCCTAACTATGCTTATGCAACATTCAAACATACAAAATGACAAACAAGTAGATGACTTCCTTGAAAAGGTACCTTATCAACATGATTGGCAATTTCCAGCATCCGAGCTTTGGTTTCGCTTCCAAATATTTTGGACTGAAAAATAAAATAAAATACATATAGTGAACAAAAATATAAATGCAACATGCAACCATTTTACTGAGTTACAGTTCATATAAGGAAATCAGTCAATTGAAATAAATTCAGTAGGCCCTAATCTATGGCTTTCACACGACTGGGCAGCGGCGCAGCCATGGGTGGGCCTGGGAGGGCACAGGCCCACCCACTTGGGAGCCAGGCCCACCCACAAAAGGGCTTTATCACAGACAGAAATACTCCTCAGTTTCATCAGCTGTCCTGGTGACTGGTTTCAGACGATCCTGTAGGTGAAGAAGCCGGATGTGGAGGTCCTGGGCTGGGGTGGTTACACATGGTCTGCTGTTGTGAGGCCAGTTGGATGTACTGCCAAATTCTCTAAAACAATGTTGGAGTGACTTATGGTAGAGAAATTAACCTTAAATTCTCTGGCATCAGCTCTGGTGGACATTCCTGCAGTCAGTGTGCCAATTGCACGCTCCCTCAAAACTTGAGACATCTGTGGCATTGTGTTGTGTGACAAAACTACCCATTTTAGAGTGGCCTTTTATTGTCCCCAGCACAAAGTGCACCTGTGTAATGATCATGCTGTTTAAATCAGCTTCTTGATATGCCATGTGGATGGATTATCATTTTGTGCCCAAAATTTGAGGGAAATAAGCTTTTTGTGCAAATGGAACATTTCAAACTATAACATATATGTTGATACATAATATACCTCTGTGTAGTCAGCCACCAGATACATCTCCACAAATCTTTCAGGCCCAGTGATGGGTTTACTTTTCTAAGAAAAAAAAGGGAGATAAGAAAACATTGGACTCTCCTTACAAGATAAATATAACTAGTAGAAAACATGAACCCTGAACACTATCTTTGGATGTGCATTGTTTCAACTAAGTAACAAAAGGAAGCAGTAGTAAGTAACTGCATACCCAGCCTTTGGACTTGAAGAGGCCCGAGAGTCTGGGGGCCGGGCCCTGGTCATGGTCATAGACCGTGCTGTCGTTGGAGTGACCACAGCTGGCCCTGTTGGCTCTGAGGTGCTCCTGCCTGTACAGAGCATGCTCCCCATCGGCAGAGTCTCCTAAAGGCTCAATCAAGTAGACCTTCTGCTCAGCCCTCACAAAGCCACTGGAAAGACACATCGGCGAGCGGTTTACTGAGTGTTGAATTGCAAGGCACGGACAAATCAGTTTCTCCCCAATTAAAATAGCATTGTTACTCCAATTATATGATATAGTATGAATAATCAACATCAAAAGGCAGTAAGTTATTCAGTATAGCAACTCTAATCATTGTCTTGTAGGTGAAATGTCAGCAGAGGCTACGTCATAAAAGACAGGTACATTTCTAAATCTCTAAGACCGCTTTCAAAAATTATTTCAACCACAAATTTCTCAGTGATTTGAATTACACATATGTGGAAATGTAGCAATTTTGAATTTCTCAAACGAGAAGTTTGATTTCCTGAGAGATGTACTGATTGCCAACTAGTTCAGAAAGTTCAGAAACTGCCGACAGAAAACAGGAAATATGCTGAAATACTCACTTACCTAATGCCAGAACAGATTCCAACACTAACGGATGAATCTTCAATGCCTTGAATATGACCATGATAATAGCAGTGGTCCTACAGGAAGTTGAAATTAGTAAAAGTATTGGTTTAGAGCTTCTCTTGAAATACTGTACACAGCATGCAATGAAACAAAACAAAGTGACACAAATCTGGGCTATTATATTTAATGGCTCAGATACCTCATAATTTGGAAATGTTGTCACCCGCTTTCCATCTTCGGAATAGTTCGTTTCAGTGTAATGCCTCCCAATAAGTTGCCTATGAAAAGAACAATTAAAATAACTGCTACTAAACTTGCTACCAAAACACATCTAGTAATTAGTGGATGGTTAAAAATAATGTACCTATTCTTGTCAAGATGAATTGTGTGGTTCTCTCCAGAAATGGTTAATACATATTGTAGCCCATCAGGATAAACCTATAGGTAAGATGTTGTTAGTTGTCGACAATGAAACGCTGTTCTCCTCTTTATAACAGCCCCTCTCCATTGGGGATTTGAAATACTGTATTTCCCTCATTTACAGGAACCACTGTTACATAATTATAGAGAAAAGATAACGGGATGTAAGCACCTGGTTTGAGAAAATGCTTCTTTTGACCTGACCAGTTAGTCTCTGAGGTCGGACGACATCGTAGCGCTCCACATGATCTAATGTCCGTGCGCCCTTGACCAGTACAACTAAAAGAACAGACATCCAGACCTATTATAACGTTTATCTATTTCTTAGAGTAATTGCTATTCATTTAAAGTCTAGACATTGACCATACGACGAGCATCATACGAGTTCTAAACATTGCAATGTTGTATATAATGTCTAAATGCGTTATTATCCTAACAGATGCGCTAATTAGGTAGCCTTACTGTCCTTATAAATACAGTACTGAACAGCAAAATACACCTTTTTGTATTTCATTCAATTGTTTATAATTAGCCCATTATTTTATATATAAAAACTTCAGATATATAATTATGGTTTAATATGTACTATGTTAAACTTACCACAATAGGTGATGCATAACAGGAATATATATAGAGTGTATCGCATGGCTGGAGCTTAATATCCCTGAGTTTCTCAAGTGTGCTGTATTGCACGGATACTGAACACAGACATTAAGCAGCTCTGTAAGGTACCAGTCCCGCCTCTCCGTTATGTAGCCTACGTTATCAGCAAAGGGCAGCCGTTGCGTGTAGCAATCATGACATCACATTTTACCGGAAAACCGGTCCAGATTATTAATACTGTTACTGTTACCTAGGAATGGTTGAATTCTGTAAGCAAAGATCACAAAGAGAATGCTTGGGGACATTTCATATTTTTTTATTGAACAATAAAACACAAAAACAATTTTCATGAGGTAAAAAAGAAGTTACCCATAGAGAGGTCCAGGTTTTGTTTAACTTCTTCTGAGAGAAATTCATACAGTTCATGGTTATTTAATCCTTTGCCCATATAAAAGGTAAAGGGGGAAACACCATATAGCCGTATAGTCAAATCTATGGTGATAGTTTCTTGAATCAAACACTAAACAGCTTTATGTTTGACAGCTTCATGCTTGATGTGGAGAGGAATGTCGTCTTTGAAGTTGGTTTTTATATGGGCATGAGTAGGAGAAATAAATACTTATAGAGTGGGTGACCATCATGAACACTCACATAAAAACAGTGCTATGTAGCAGCCTTCTGACTTCTCTCTATAGCCATCCTCTCAAGGCGCTCTGTGTAGAACCCGTTGAAATCCAACCTATGGAATCAAGTTCAAAGCAGTTGTTACTAGGATTGTAACTATAGCTAAGCCTATCCATTTAACTAACTAGGATCTATAGACCAGGGGTTCCCAACTCAGATCCTGGGCCCTTTTTCCCCAAAAGCAAGCTTAAAAAAAAAAAGAAGCTTCATATTCATCATCTCCAGCACCATCCCAATATCAACATATGTGAAAATGTGTTTTTCCAAAGGCATCAACCAATTATTAGACAATTTGTAGGCAATGCCTTAACATAATTGGTTAGAATCACACGATGCACACCGATGAGGTCAAGTGTCTTATATCGGCTGAAAGCTTAAATTATTGTTAATATAACTGCACTGCCCAATTTACAGTAGCTATTACTGCGAAAAAATGCCATGCTATTGTTTGAGGAGAGCTCCTAACAACAAAACACTTTTTTCACCACAATAGGTTTGATAAATTCACCTCTGAAGGTGAAATGTGTACATACATTCTGAAATCTTGCTCTGATTTATCATCCAAAGGGTCCCAGAGATAACATGAAGTGTCGTTTTGTTAGATAAAATCATTTTTTATATCCTAAAAAGGTCCATATAGCATGCACGACCGATTTTGTATTTCCACTCGTTCAATTTGCAAAGAAAGGAATCTGAGAAAATCTAACCCTAAACGTTGTTTCAACCAGTCAAATCACATTTGTATGTATTCCTCAGAGATCCTAGAACGTAACCAGACTTCACTATATCATTAGGGGTGTACTATATCCTATAGGACACCAAATTTGGTCAGAGAGCGACGCCTTCATGGCACGCCGATGACGCAGGCGGTCTTCACTTGATCGACTCTAACTTTGTCAAATAAGCACCAATCGGGGTCAAACAAAGCTAGCTAGATAGCCAATGAGCTGGGATTTACGGTGGTATCCGGAAACCCTGTATGTGTCGCAAAATGTAGCTGCTAACCTTGTGCGACAGCATGCCTTTTCCTTTTGGACAAAAATTATACGAATATTCAGAGTTATGAAAACTGGTTGTTTTGCAAATGTTGAACTTATAATATGGCTACTAATACTGGAAAAGCTAAATCAAAGTCCAAGTATACAGATTTGATGATATTTTTGCAGAAAAATGTAATATGAATGCAAATGTCTCCTTCACGATTTGCCCAAACGTACCTGGGTGACTTCACACTAAATGTCATGTAGTTCGCTCATACTTCAAGAAACGTTGCACATACACAGCTGCTATCTTGTGGACACCATTGGAATTACAACCAGAGTGATGGCTAGAAGTGGGACCTTTCTGTTGCATTTCAAAGATGGTGGTAGAATAAAAATAAAAACAGTTGGTTTCTTCTTTGTATTTTCTTCTACCAGATCTATTGTGTTATATTCTCCTACATTCAATTCACATTTCCACAAACTTCAAAGTGTTTCCTTTCAAATGGTACCAAGAATATGGATATCCTTGCTTCAGGGCCTGAGCTACAGGCAGTTAGATTTGGGTATGTCATTTTAGGTGAAAATTTAAAAAAAGGGGTCTATCCCTAAGAAGTTTTAAAGGGAAATGTAAAAAAAAATGTCACTTCATATTCATCATCTCCAGCACCATCCCAATATCAACATATGTGAAAATAAGTGTTTCCAATGGCATCAATAATTGGTTAGAATCACACTATACACACCGATGAGGTCATTTGGAAACACTTCTGTTCCTCTACCTTTTTTACTACAAAACACAGAAACACTGCAATTTTCAGATATGTTGATGTTGGGGTGGTGCTGGAGATTATGAATATGAAGTTGGAACATTTAGACATTTCCCTTTAAGGCTTAAGTTCATCGTTAGAACCTTCATAGGAGCATCGTTAAATCACAGAGCTGTTTCCCAAAACCATGCAGTAGTTGTTAAAAGTTGCACTTGAAAACGCTCGTAATCTATCGGCTGCCTCAGATCACTCGTAGAACAGTTAAGTGAATCGTTAGATGCTTTTTTGCCCTCCCAAGTTACTTTACAAACAGAAGATCTCTGCTAAACATAGAATCACATGGTTTATCAGTCTTACGATAACTTCAGTTGACGACAAATACAAAGTTGCCAACTTCTTTGCAATTTCTACAAACACGCAAAGTATATTGAAATCAAAACTGAGATGACTGCATTAAATTAAACAGTAAGCTATAGGCCTATTTCAATCATACTGAAATACATTTAATGTTCAATCAATTGAGTTCTATTGTGCTACTTGTAGGCTACATATTTCATGATGAGTAGCCTAACGTGCGCAATTATGTGCCAAATCAGTGATTTTTATAGGGTAAGCATTAGAATAAGCAGTGTGAACGTTTGCAGCCGTAGGTGGTCATCTCTCTCTAGGAGCTGATCCATTGTCAGTATTGTGAAATTATTCTAATGTTAAGGAAAGATTTGTATGGAGAAAGCTGATCCGAGAGCAGCGCTTCCTTTCTTTCGATCCTATCAGTATTGACACATGCTCCAACAACACACTTAGTGACCGTTCTCTCTGCATGTTATTTTGGAAAAGGCATGTTACATCTTCGACCGTTGTAGGAAAGATGCATTGTTAAAAACACCCGTAAGCCTAAGTTCCATTGATAGTTGCACTTGAAAACAGTCGTTATTTACCGACTGCCTCAGACCACTCGTAGAACGGCAATTGCATCGTTGGATAATTTTTTGCCCTTCCACGTCACTTTATACACAGATCTCCACTGAACATAGAAGACATTCATCTGTCTGTCTCTCTGTGACCGCTGACAACTTCAGAACGAAGTTTACTACAAATAAAAAGTTGCCAATGTCTTTGCAATTGTTACAAATAAGCAAGGATAAAATTATGCTTCAAATGAAAACTGAGATGACTGCATTAAAAGATAAATACGGTAGGCTATATAGGTCTATATATTTAAATCAATTTCATGTTCATAATTGTAGGCTACTGCCTGTCATTTTTGCCTTAATGTATTTCATGATGTGTAACATGATGTACCAAATCTACGATTCAGTGCATTATTATAGAGTAGGCTAAGCATTAGAATAAGCCGCCTCAATATTTGCAGCCAGATGGGTGATAATGTATCTCTAGGCTGATCTGTCGTCAGTAGTGTGGAATAATTATAAATGTTATGGTACGACGTGAATGGAGAAAGCTGATCCGAGCGCTGCACAGCGATGATCTTTCTTTTGATCCCATCATCAGTATCGACACATGCTCCAACGACGCACTTAGTGACCGTTCTCTCTGCGGGGTGTTTTTGCGAAACGCATGTTACATCTTCGGCCAAAATACGTCTAAGTCTAGATTCCATCGCTATCGGAAACCGGGCGCTGTGCAGTAGTAGACCCACCTGTAGATGATGTTAATCATGCTGTGCTCACAGTCGTTGGTGCTGTAGACGCTGAGCTTGTCCAGCAGGTCCAGGAGCAGTGTACTGAAGTTGCTGTCGAATTTGCTGACGGTGGCTTCGAAGCCTGCGTCTGACTGCAGGGCGTCCACGTGCTCCGCTAGGAACTGACAACGTGAGAAACCACATAGGTAAGACACTTGCTGATTGGGGAATAGCATAGCATCTCACATCATCAATCATGCTATATTTGATAGGTAGCATTTCTATTCTGTCTCAAATACTAATTGCCATCATTACAATACTACTGTATTTGGTTGTTGTTCTATATAACATACTCATGTAAAACACTGATTTTCATACATGTTTAACCTTTGAAAACACTGCTACAAGTTGGTTAGTGAGTATCTGCTGTAAATGAGTGAGTATGTGTGTAGTTACCTTGGAGGTGAGTCTCTTCTTCTCTTGCTCCTCGGTGCGTTCGCTCTGGGTGGGAGGACCCTCCATGGTGCCGTGCTCCAGAGACAGGCGGTTCATCTCCCGGTCCAGCTTCATGCTCCGGGTGAAGCGCTATACCAGGAAATACAAAGTATTCAGACCCCTTGACTTTTTCCACATTCTGTTATGTTATAGCCATATTCAAAAATGAATTTAAAAAACAATTTCCTCATCAATCTACACACAATACCCCATAATGACAAAGCAAAAACTGGTTTTCTGAATTTTTTGCAAATGTATTAACAAACAAAATCTGAAATATCACATTTACATAAGTATTCATACCCTTCTTCACTCAGTACTTTGTTGAAGCACCTTTGGCAGTGATTACAGCCCTGAGTCTTCTTGGGTATGATACTACAAGCTTGGTACACTGGTGTTTGGGGAGTTTATCCCATTGTTCTCTGCAGATCCTCTCAAGCTCTGTCAGGTTGGATGGGGAGCGTCACTGCACAGCTATTTTCAGGTCTCTCCAGGGGCATTTGATCGGGTTCAAGTCCGGGCTCTGGCTGGGCCACTCAAGGACATTCAGAGACTTGTCCCAACAGGTGAAGGTTCACCTGTTGGAAGGTGAACCTTCGCCCCAGTCTGAGGTCCTGAGTGCTCTGGAGCAGGTTTTCATCAAGCATCTCTGTACTTTGCTCCGTTAATCTTTGCGTCAATCTTAAATAGTCTCCCAGTCCCTGCCGCTGAAAAACATCCCCACAGCATGATGCTGTCACCACCATGCTTCACCATAGGGATGGTGCCAGGTTTCTTCCAGACGTGACGCTTGGCATTCAGGCCAAAGAGTTCAATCTTGGTTACATCAGACAAGAGAATCTGGTTCATCATGGTCCGAGAGTCCTTTAGGTGCCTCTTGGCAACTCCAAGCAGGCTGTCATGTGCCTTTTACTGAGAAGTCCGTCTGGCCACTCTACCATAAAGGCCTCATTGGTGGAGTGCTGCAGAGATGGTTGTCCTTCTGGAAGGTTCTCCCAACTCCACAGAGGAACTCTGGAGCTTTGTCATAGTGACCATCGGGTTCTTGATCACCTCCCTGACCAAGGCCCTTCTCCACCGATTGCTCAGTTTGGCCATGCCGCCAGCTCTAGGAAGAATCTTGGTGATTCAAAACTTCTTCCATTTAAGAATGATGGAGGCCACTGTGTTCTTGGGAACCTTCAATGCTGCAGACATTTTTTGGTACCCTTCCCCAGATCTGTGCCTCGACACAATCCTGTGTCAGAGCTCTATGGACAATTCCTTCAACCTCTTGGCTTAGTTTTTGCTGACATGCACTGTCAACTGTGGGACCTTATATAGACAGGTGTGTGCCTTTCCAAATCATGCCCAATCAATTGAATTTACCACAGGTGGACTCCAAGTTGTAGTTACATCTCAAGGATGATCGACGGAAACAGGATGCACCTGACCTCAATTTCGAATCTCATAGCAAAGGGTCTGAATACTTATGTAAATAAGGTAATTCTGTTTTTTTGTTGTATATTTTTTAAATTAGCAAAATTTTCCAATAACCTGTTTTCGCTTTGTCATTATGGGGTATTGTGTGTTGATTGATGAGGAAAAGATTGAATTTAATCAATATTAGAATAAGTATGTAACTTAACAAAATGAGGAAAAAGTCAAGGGGTCTGAATACTTTCCGAATAGGCACACATTTAATAAGGATCACCAGTGAGAGACACTGTGAAGTCATACACTGCACACTGGGGGGGTGAAGATATTAGGCTACATATCATAATACTGCAGTCAGATTATCTAATGTGGCATGAGATGCACGTCAATTCAAACATTCAAAAACACTACATGTAAGCTCCAACAAGCTGCCTTGACGTTCATGGTTTTGTAGTTGCGTCCCACATCCACGCACCTGCATGCAGTTGGTGAACATGACACACACGGACATGAGCTTGGAGAAGATCTTAAGCAGCTCTGGGTTGGTCAGCATGCAGTCCTTCAGGCAGTTGTCCAGGAAGCTGGTGTGATGACACAGCACGTCGTCTATGTTGGAGGCCTGGGGAAGACAAGATGGCCTATATTAAGACATTCCTGATCAATGCAGGGCTTGGGACTGTTACGACAGTGTGCACTAAGCCACAGCATGGAGTTATTAGGAGCAATGAAAATAAATGTCATTGGGACTGGAAAAAACGTTTGACCACAACAATCTTGGGTCAAAGCAAAGTAAAGCCTCACGGCTGACATTTGTAATGGATGCCACTACTACAAAATGCACAGAACAATTATGTTAGAAGCAACTATAGGATAATACATAATAGCACTGAATGCTATCAAGGTGAAAAGCAGCCTTGGTTACAATCCACTCACAGATTTCAAGTTCTTCTCCATGATATGCCAGGTGGGCTCCATGACTTCAAACATCATGTAGTACTGGATGTTCTGTACAAAGTTCAGCATGCGCTGTCTCAAGGCAAACGCTGTTGCAAACCTACAGGGAGGAGGAAACCAGATAGTTTATATCAGAACTTGATATTAGGAAGCTGGCACTAGAGAAACAAACAAGGAAGTTTAACTGAAGGAGTTTCGTCGACTCACCACTTGGCCCTGTGCAAGGCGTACTGCTTGGCTGTTTTGTTGCTGATCCACACGTTGCACAACAGCCTCTCGACATGCTTGCAGTAAAAAATGTGTCGGAACAGCATTTGGTATCTCGTCAGCGCTTTCCTGGAAAATACAAAAATATATATATACAAGTTCAGTACACATGATTATAGCATTAGCATTTGGCACGCCCTGGTTTATCCTATCTTCAAAGGAGCCTTTTTTCGCTTTCTTTTAACCAGGTCATACTGAGGTCCGAAGACCTCTTACCCAAGGGAGACCTGGCCTTGGATATAGCCCCGGTGTACCTACCTGTTGATAATGAGCGACAGCGGCCACTTGACGATGTAGTCAAAGGAGAAGGCCTCCAGGCCGCTGAGGGCCACCTCGGTGGGGTCGGCATTGATGATGGCCTTCTCCTGCTTGGTCTCGATGGCCAGCACCCGCAGCAGCTGGGTGATCACGTCATGAGGCATTAAGTCAATCTGGGAAACAGGAACAGAGGCTGGGTGGATGGGTTTAGTGTGAAGCCCCTCCCAAAACAGTCATATTACATACCGGTTGTTTAACTTAAGTCTTTTATATGTATAGCCTATAGACAATTGTGATTCTGCCCTTCAGCAATTTTCTATTACTGTCCTAAGGTGCAGCTATAAGAAATGGTCTAATGCAGTAAACAGCAATGACGCCATTTGAATAACAAGATAATAAATAACTTTAGGTTCTCCTTAAAGTACTCAACAGTGTGCCCAGCTGCTGTATTATTTCGTATTTTTTATTGGGATCCCCAATTAGCCAACACAAATAAAATACATAATATACATAACACTGAGGCCAACTGCTTGAACAGACAGTTTGGTACCTTCAACACATCAACACCTCACACAAAGATCAATAGTGATGCAGTCAATCTCTCCTCAACTTTTGAGCCAGGAGAGATTGACATGCATTGTTACTGACATTCACGCTCCCTGTACATTAAGTGCAGTACGTGCTGCTCTGTTCTGGACCAACTGCAATTTACCCCATGTCGCTCTTTGCCGCACGACCACACAACTGGGCAGTAGTCCAGGTGCAACACAACAACGGCCCGTAGGAAGTGTCTGTTCGACTGAGACGTCAAGAAAGCAGAGCAACGCCTTATCACGGACAGACCTCTTCCCATTTTAGCAACCATTGAGTCGATATGTTGTTTTGACCATGACCGCTTGCTATCTAGGGTTACACCCAGCAGTTTAGTCTCCTCATCTTGGCTCAATCGCCACATTATTCAATAATAGATCTAGATGAGGTTTAGGGTTGAACGAGTGATTTGTCCCAAAAACGATGTCTTTTTATATTTAGCACCAGCCTATTGCTAGTTACCCATTCTAAAACTGACTGGAGCGCAATGTTAATGGGTACATTTATTTATTTTTGTGTAAAAGCCAACATATATACTGTTGAGTCGTCAGCGTACATAGTTTGACACACAGGCTTTATTCAAGGTCAGTGGAAGGTCATTAGTAAAAACGGAAAACAATAATGGCCAAAGCCGGCTGCCCGGCTGTACACCAATCCAACTCTCAATCCATAAGTAAAAGGATACAAATCCATAACACCTATGTTTTTTTCAGCAACAGGTTATGATCAATGATCTCAAAAGCTGCACTGAAGTCTAACAGCTCCCACAATCTTCTATCAATTACTTTCAACAAAACATTTGTGTCAGTCCCGAGCATGTTGAGTGCCCTTCCTTATAAGCATGCTGAAAGTCTGTCGTTTGTTTTCTGTAAAATAAGTTTGTATTTGTTCAAACACTATTTTTTCCAAACGTTTGCCAAGTGCCGGTAACAGGCTGATTGGTCGGCTGTTTGAACCGGTGCTCTGATATTCTTGAGCAGCGGAATGACCTTTGCCTCCCTCCAGCCCTGAGGGCACACACCATCTTCTAAGCTTACAGTGAAGATGTGGCAAACAGGAGTCGCAATGTATTCCGCTACCAACCTCAGCAATTTACCATCCAGGTTGTTGGTACCAGTTGGCTTGTCCTTATTTATAGATAGCAACAACAAAAAATCACATCTTTCACTCCCACTTTGTGGAACTCAAAACTACAGTGCTTGCCTTTCATTATTTGGTCCGTTATGTATGAATATGAAGGCTCAGCGTTTGATGTTTGAATGTCATGCCTAAGATTGCTAATCTTTTCAACAAAACGTTATTAAAGTGGTTGGCAATATTATAGTTATTATTGTTATGAACAAGCCATGTGCCTCAATGAAGGCGCCTGCCTGATGGATGGAGCGGAGTTGGCTTTCTAGAATTTAATTTAAGGTACTCCAGAGCTTTTTACTATCATTCGCTATTTTAATTTATCTTTGATCCATAGTATAGTTTTTGCTTTTTGTTTAGTTACGTGATTTCTCAATTTACTGTGTTTCACAGTCTGCTGTGTTGGCAGACTTATTTGCTATTCCCTTTGCCTCATCCCTCTCAGCCACACAGTTTTTCAATTCATCATCTACAGTGCATTCGGAAAGTATTCAGACACCTTGACTTTTTGTTACGTTACAGCCTTATCCTAAAATGTATTAAATTATTTTTTCCCGTCATCAATCTACCCACAATAGATTGACTCAAGGCTGTAGTCACTGCCAAAGGTGCTTCAACAAAGTACTGAGTAAAGGGTATGAATACTTATGCAAATGTGATCCGTTTTTTGGTTTTAATACATTTGCAAAAATGTCTAAAACCTGTTTTTGCTTTGTCATTATTGGGTATTGTGTGTAGATTGAGGGGGGGAAAAACGGTTTAATCTATTTTAGAATAAGTCTATAACGTAACAAAATGTGGGAAAAGTAAAGAGGTCTGAATACTTTCCGAATGCACTGTATGGATGGGTGTGGATATTGCTTTAGAGCAGATTTATGCAGCATTAGTAAAGATCTGATCAATACACGTGGATGATTCAGTTCCTATTCTGTTTGTAAATACCCTGGTAGGTTGACTGATAACCTGAACCGGATTGCTGGCATCGGTTACAGATTGAAGCTTCTTTTTGAGTTGACAGCTTGATGACAACCAGTCAATATTTAGGTCACCCAGAAAATAGATCTGTTGATATCACATACATTATTGAGCATTTCAAACATCTAGTCCAAATACAGACTTTTAGCAACTTCCTACGAGAATAGGAGGCAGATGAACCTGTAGCCATATTATTTCTACATCATCTGACAGAGGCTGAGAGAGGAGCACAACAGGAGTATGACTCGACATACATAGCAACACCTCCACCATTTGCATTTCTCTCTTTTTTATATATTCTAGAACCATGTATAGCTACTACTGCATTAAAGGAATTATCCAAGTGTGTTTTAGAGACGGCCAGAATATGAATGTTTTCTGATGTTAGTAAGTTGTCAATTTCATGAACCTTGTTCGTTAACATGGGCTATTTTTAGTACTTTTCAAATCAAATTTGATTTGTGACATGCGCCAAATACAACAGGTGTAGTAGACCTTACCGTGAAATGCTTACTAATAAGCCCTTAAAAAAAAACTCTGCATTATTGGTTAAGTAAGAAAATATTTGCTCAAAACATTAATACAATAACATTATTATTATTTTTTTTACTATAAGGAGGCAATATACAGGGGGTACCGGTACCGAGTCAATGTGTGGTGGTAGAGGTTAGTTGAGGTAATTGAGGTAATATGTACATGTAGGTAGGTTGCTTGCTTGTTTTTAGTGCTACTCTGAGAGGCAGATGCGAGGTAGACATGTCAGTGACATTTACATTTGAGCCAATTATACTGAGCGTGCTGCCCACAGCGGGCATGTGATTATTGCTGACAATACAATCTGAGTTAACAGTTAAAGGAACATACATTAGGTTACTTACATTGAGTGCACTTTTATTTCTCTGGGATATACTGTAAAATGATTTCCATGTCCTGCTTATAATGACAGGGAGGACTGGAGCGCTACCAAACCCAGACCGTCACTCTCAAACTTTCTTCAAGTACTGTAAGCTGTATGCTCAGACAAAGAGAACTTTCTTCAAGTACATATTTTGGGAAGGTTACATGAGCCTATTCATTCATCATAATGCATGCATTAAATAATATTTCAAAACATACTGTGTACAGTATGTATTTTAGGTCATGAACCGGAATAAATAAGGAATTAGGCTCCTCTCCTTAATAACCACTAGATAGCGCTGTTGTAATCAAAATAGCATAAATTACAGACTGGTACTCTAGCATATTTACCTTCAGGTCATCTTTGAATGGGTCTGTGTTAGCAGTACTCATCCTCAGAGCCAGCTCTGAGGATGCAAGGCCTCCAGTCGGGGAGGGACAATGTCATCCACTGGCTTTTTGAGCTCCTCTTCCGTCAGGTCCATGAAATGGACAAAGAAATCTCCCTTGTCCATCAAGAAGTAGTGCTTGATTGACCTAGGAAGAATACATCTCTTAGCATACAACAGAACATACCAAATTCGAAAAACCCATCAGAATTTATTGACATATTTATGGTTTTGTTGTTGTTTACCTA
The DNA here is from genome assembly GCF_002910315.2 of Salvelinus sp. IW2-2015. NCBI lineage: Eukaryota > Metazoa > Chordata > Actinopteri > Salmoniformes > Salmonidae > Salvelinus > Salvelinus sp. IW2-2015. The sequence continues at coordinate 27,001,219 of NC_036848.1, forward strand.
AGGCGTGCAACCAGCTCCTTCTCCTCCATCAGGAAGTCTAGGAGGACCTTACTGGCGTAGTAGTAGGATTTTTCTATCTGCTCCACATAGGCTCTCTCCTTCAGAGTGTAAAGGACCTCTTTAGCATCCGGACAAGTCACGTCCCGGCCACACTCTCTCACCACATTGAGATATTTACCTATAGAACAGGACGAGAAGAAAGAGTTTGTTTAACAACTCAGCAAATGATCAAGAACTTGATACTATTCGTTTTTCACAGGAACACAGTGAATTGCACTGAACAAATCTGATCCAAATAGTATGATGTGTCTTACCTGTACTCAAAATTTTGTCTGCCATTTTCTGAAGAAAGGATGGAATTCTGTGCTGTACGATTGTGTACCGCTGATCCCAATACTTGTCGTTGTAGTCCTCTTGGATCTTCTCTTTCTGTAGCTCGTGCTCTTCTACCATGAATTCACTATGAAGACAAAATAAAATCACCAAAAATGTGCTGAACTAACTCATCGTCTGAAATCTAAATTGTGTCTTAAGTCATATCCAAGCCTGTGACCCGGTAGAAAAGTACTGATGTGATTCAATGTAAGAATTGTGGTAAATGAGTTGAGCGACAAAAGTAACCTGTACCTGTAAGGGTCCTTGATGATGCCTCTATAGATCCATTTCTCCAGTATCTCAAAGTAAGGGACACTAGCTGCTTTCGTGAGGTAGAGGCATAGTTCCTGGGCCTGACTGTCGCCAGTGTAGTTGAAGGTACGATCGTGAAGGAGGCTCAATGTCGACCCACCCATGCAGTCTCCTTTGTCCACCGAGGAGGCTTTGAAAACAGAACATGCAACCCACTGATTAAATAAACATCAATAACCTTTGGATAATTTTTTTTTATACTATGAGTACTTTTTACTTTGGGCAGTCTGCAACAACATACCTTAATGACCATACCATACACACAACCATCACCAAATCATCATAGACCATAAAACAAGACCGGCATAACACCACTGACAGGTCAGTCTAAGCATAATACAATTGAATGTCCAAAAGTGTGTCCAAAAGTGCAACGCAAATATATCTACCAACCACATTATATTGTATGATCGAATATATGATGCATATGGATCATATATAGATGTTTTATTGTTTGATCATGAAGGCTTTACCAATGGAGGCTAGGATCTCCATGGTCCTCATGGTGGGCTGGATGTAGAACCAGAGCTTCTGCAGGGAGAGCATGCCCTGCCTGTGGAGGTGCTCCAGCTGGGTCACCAGGATCAGGTACTCCTTCATCAGGGTCCTCATGGCTGCCGTCAGGGCGTGGTTCACCTGGCCGTACTCAAAAGACGACTTCTCCTCAATGAAGCTGCCAGACATAACACAGACAAACAATGTTAGCAGCCAGACATAACACAGACAAAATGTCATGCCAGAAAACACAAACCAAATGATTTGACAACACAATAGACATTTTCCTTTGATACATCTCCAGATGGTGTAAGGATCTACATTTGAGTCTAGCAAATGAGACAAAACAAAGTTAAGCAGCTATATTCCCCTTTTAAAGTTCACTCACCGTGTTATAGTAGAGTAGTATGAGGCGACTGGTAGTATCCTATTGACCAGCTCCTTGATGGACATGTCAAGGGTTGGGTCAACGATGAAGGAGCGATTCTGCCTCCCGAGGACAGGCTGGGCCGTGATGTCTCTGCCGTCCACACCGACCAGCACAAACAGCAAATCATCAACCAACGCCTGCTCCTGGGCTGGCAGGGGCATTGTACCTGATAATAAAACACCAAAGAGATTATTTGTGGCGTGCTCATCCTCATAACCACTAAACCTACCAGGTACATTTTCACACATTTTGTTATTACATGAAAATGAGCAGCCACTCAGTCAGTGAAACAATGCAGGAATTTCATGAAGTCAATCAAAATGTGTCAAAGTGAGATATGAGGAGCATTCATACCAATGGCCACTGCTGGGTCTCCTGCTGCTGTGGCACCGGTGATGAAGTCCCCAATCAGAGCAGGACGGTCATACACCCAATTGGGAAACACCGGGTTGGGCTGAGTGGGGTTCTTTTTGTTGTGTCTGTCCCTCAGCATCTTTCGTGTGACTTCAGCAGACTGCAAACATGGGGGGAAAAGTAGTAGAACTTCGAGATGTATTCAACTCTAGCCTTTTCAAAACAAATTGGTCCGGCTCACTTGAGGTAGTCACATGCGGGCCAGGACTTTTTCCTGAATACATGACCTGACCTAGTAATAGTTAAAATATGTAATAGACTATAATAGGGCATCAGGCCTTTCCTGGTCAGGAAGAAAATATCCTGGCCCTAATCAAAATTAACCTTAAAATGACACGAGTACACACCTGGGGCACATTGGAGCTGGCAGTGACGTTCCCCAGCTTCTTGCGCAGCTCTTCAAGTTCCTGCATTGACATCTTAGTGCTGGTTGGAGGGATAGCAAAGGTTGTAATTGTTGTCGCATTAGCAGACGCTTCAGACCTTTCTTTGGCATTCTGTTGCAGACATTGGAGCATCTGGAGAAGATCAACGCACAACACAATGTTATTGGGACATAACATAATATTGTACTGTACTTGACATTTGAACAGCGCAGTTGTCAGCATCTGAACAACATTAGATGTGAAATGTAAGTGATTACCTCTTTATCCTCACTAAGCTTTGATAGGAGGTAGACCAGTGGGTCCAGATTGCGGACATTTTTTGACTTGAGCTCATCATATTTCCTTAGGAAGTCCTCTGGCGTCTTTGAATACTCTGCTATTTTGACCTGTGAATGAAAGTGTAATCATCTGTAAGAAACGCATAGGAAAATCATAAACCTATGAACCATTTGCCAATAACTTCCCCATCAATCACCTTTGCACTGTGTGCAGACACTGTTGTGGTGATGTAAGGTGTCCTGTTCTTCTGCAGTAGATCAATAAACACTTCTGCCCCATCACCTCCTCGCACATGAAGCAGACTGAGCAGCTCATTGACATCATGGTGTATCCGAAACTCACTCATGGCTCAGGCAGCTGAAATGAGAAAGGTGGTGATAGTCAATAATCAAACCTCTGTCAACTCTCTAACAACCAATCCGTTGAAAATTGTCATACTGGCACTTCAAAGTTGAAGCATGCAAATGTGTAAATGAATGTGGTAAATTGCTATCTACCACCACGGTCCTGATGTTGCAACTTCTCTGGCTGCATAGGGACACGACTGGTGTTGTTTCAGATTCTAGCGGGTGCCCTAGTACCGTACGGTTCCCAACCAGTGGTACTACGACCCTTGGGGGTACTTGCCCTAGCCACAGGGGGCACTTGAGAAGACTCATGAAACCGTAGGCCTACTGGTAAAATTCATGTGAGGGGGTACTTCAGGGGTACTCTGGGCTGAGCAAAATTCAGTTGGTGGTACAGAAACCGAAAAAGGTTGGGAACCACTGTCTAAATCACATTGCTAGATTGCCATTATTCCCGAGAGCATTATATAGCTATTTCCAAAACTAGCTATGAAGCTAACTTATTCGTCTTCAACTTGGCCCAATTTGGCCGAACTAGTGAACTAGCCAGCCAATGTTACCAAGCAAGCTAACGTTAGTTGGCTAACTTAAAAAAAAGTTTAACCTTTATTTAACTAGGTAAGTCAGTTAAGAACACATTCTTATTTTACAATGATGGCCTACCCAGGCCAAAGCCACCCCCAACCGGGGCGACGCTGGGCCAATTGTGCGCCGACCTATGTTGTGATACAGCCCGGGATCGAACCAGTGTCTGTAGTGACGCCTCTAGCACTGAGAAGCATTATCCTTATACTGCTGCGCCACTCGGGAACTAGCTAGTTACGTTAAATTTAAAGTAGGGTCTGAAAATAGAGTTTTTAACTATATAGCTCCCTGGTTAGCTAATGAACGAAATCTTAGCAATGGCATTATGATTAACAGCATGCAACATTGATCGCTAGCTAGCTGTGTAGCACATTACCTGATGCCTCTGTTGACTACAAGCAGTTACCGCCACGCCAACTACCTGCAAGTGGCAACCAATGGTATCAACACAACGTGTACTCAGTATATGATTTTTCATAATAAAGGTTTAGATATAAAATCCTCTAATTAAAAGTACTTAATATAAGGAGATTTACAACATCACCAACAGAGAACACATTTTTAATTTTAAATCTCTATTGTATGACCGACAGCAAGCAGAAAAACATGTATATTTATTTATTAACTCTTATTTTGGAGGGAGAAAACGACATAGCGGAAGTATACAGTAATGACGTTACAACCCGGAAGGATTGCCCTCTTCTGATTAACGTTTGAATAAACAAGAATGACCAATTTGTTTTAGGAAAAGATTGCAAGCGACGTGTCAAAACATATTTAGTATATTTCAACTAAGTAATATCGATGTCTTGTTTAGAGGGTTTATGTGTGGAAATTATCGAATGTGTGTAGCAACGCCCTAATGTCAGCCACCTTGTTGGGGAAAAAGAGCCCCGTTGTGTTTACAAATCGATAAGCATTATTGTTACCCTGAAGTGTAATAATAGTGGTGGTTTTTGACGAAGAAAATATGGCCGAATTGCATGTTGTGGAGCAGAGTGTTACTGCCACAATAGAACAAACCGAGCACCGTGATGTCCGAGGCTCTGTTCGGCTGGCTGCTTCGCCCACTCTCATGGTTTCACCGCGGAGTAGCTTGCCCACCAGTCCTGGGGTGTCGAGTACTAGTAGAGCGGTGTTTGGGTTCCCAATGAAGAGCAACCTCAGTTCCCCATCGGAGCCAGCCGAGAAGCCAGAATCCCGCTGGGTTTGCCTAAATGTCGGTGGAACCTATTTTGTCACAACCAAACAGACATTGTGCAGGGACCCCAAATCGTTCCTGTACCGATTGTGTCAAGAAGATCCGGATTTGGACTCTGATAAGGTAACATAATCTATAATAATACTTTTTGGCATAACGTTCTATCATCAATCAAGGTGCATCAATGTAGCATTCATAATGCACTGCCGCTCATCGCGCACGAGATGACACTTTAAAATGCCTAGCTAAAATGTTAGACAATTGTAACACTTATTAAAGTGTAATGCTCAGCCATTTTACAATAATGCATTATTTTATGTGCATGTGAAGAAGCACCAGAGAAACCTTTATCTGACACTCAATAACAGACATGTGATTTGCATTTCACACTTTTATAAATATCCTAGGATGAGACGGGTGCTTACCTAATCGACAGGGACCCCACATACTTTGGCCCCATTCTGAATTACCTGCGGCATGGGAAACTGATCATGGACAAGAATCTGGCAGAGGAAGGTAAGACTGTACAAATGGTCCCCGAAGTGTAAAATACAACCCCTATCACACACCATGCTTTATTTAGAAGCAATGGGATTCTGCAGATGTGTAATACAGGCCGTTGCCCAATGGTTAGTATCATTTAAACAAAACCAAAAATAATTTCACCTTTATTTAATTAACCAGGTAAGCTAGTTGAGAACAAGTTCTCATTTACAACTGCGACCTGGCCAAGATAAAGCAAAGCAGTGTGACACAAACAACAACACAGAGTTACACATGGAATAAACAAGCGTACAGTCAATAACACAATAGAAGAAAAAAAAGAAGGTCTATATACAGTGTGTGCAAATGGCGTGAGGAGGTAAGGCAATAAATAGGCCATAGTAGTGAAGTAATTACAATTTAGCAAATTAACACTGGAGTGATAGATGAGCAGATGGTGATGTGCAAGTAGAGATACTGGTGTGCAAAAGAGCAGAAAAGTAAATAAAAACAATATGGGGATGAGGTAGGTAGATTGGGTGGGCTATTTACAGATGGGATATGTACAGCTGCAGCGATCAGATAGCTGATGTTTAAAGTTAGTGAGGGAAATATAAGTCTCCAGCTTCAGCGATTTTTGCAAATCGTTCCAGTCATTGGCAGCAGAGAACTGGAAGGAAAGGTGGCCAAAGGAGGTGTTGGCTTTGGGGGTGACCAGTGAGATATACCTGCTGGAGCTGGTGCTACGGGTGGGTGTTGTTATCGTGAGCTGAGAGAAGGCGGCGCTTTACCTAGCATAGACTTATAGATGACCTGGAGCCAGTGGGTTTGGCGACGAATATGTAGCGAGGGCCACCCGACTAGAGCATACAGGTCGCAGTGGTGGGTGGTATAAGGGGCTTTGGTGACAAAACGGATGGCACTGTGATAGACTGCATCCAGTTTGCTGAGTAGAGTATTGGAAGCTATTTTGTAAATGACATCGCCGAAGTCGAGGATCGGTAGGATAGTCAGTTTTACGAGGGTATGTTTGCCGGCGTGAGTGAAGGAGGATTTGTTGCGAAATAGGAAGCCTATTTTAGATTTAATTATGGATTGGAGATGTTTAATATGAGTCTGGAAGGAGAGTTTACAGTCTAGCCAGACACCTAGGTATTTGTAGTTGTCCACATATTCTAAGTCAGAACCGTCCAGAGTAGTGATGCTAGTCGGGCGGGCGGGTGCAGGCAGCGACCGGTTGAAGAGCATGCATTTGGTTTTACTAGCATTTAAGAGCAGTTGGAGGCCACGGAAGCAGTGTTGTATGGCATTGGAGCTCGTTTGGAGGTTAATTAACACAGTGTCCAAAGAAGGGCCAGATGTATACAGAATGGTGTCGTCTGCGTAGAGGTGGATCAGGGAATCACCCGCAGCAAGAGCGACATTGTTGATATATACAGAGAAAAGAGTCAGCCCGAGAATTGAACCCTGTGGTACCCCCATAGAGACTGCCAGAGGTCCGGACAACAGGCCCTCCGATTTGACACACTGAACTCTGTCTGAGAAGTAGTTGGTGAACCAGGCGAGGCAGTCGTTTGAGAAACCAAGGCTGTTGAGTCTGCTGATAAGAATACGGTGATTGACAGAGTCGAAAGCCTTGGCCAGGTCAATGAAGTACTGTCTTTTTTCGATGGCGGTTATGATATCGTTTAGTACCTTGAGCGTGGCTGAGGTGCACCCGTGACCAGCTCGGAAACCGGATTGCACAGCGGAGAAGGTACGGTGGGATTCGAAATGGTCAGTGATCTGTTTATTAACTTGGCTTTTGAAGACTTTAGAAAGGCAGGGCAGGATGGATATAGGTCTATAACAGTTTGGGTCTAGAGTGTCACCCCCTTTGAAGAGGGAGATGACCGCGGCAGCTTTCCAATCTTTAGGGATCTCGGACGATACGAAAGAGAGGTTGAACAGACTGGTAATAGGGGTTGCAACAATGGCGGAGAATAATTTTAGGAAGAGAGGGTCCAGATTGTCTAGCCCAGCGGATTTGTACGCGTCCAGGTTTTGCAGCTCTTTCAGAACATCTGCTATCTGGATTTGGGTGAAGGAGAAGCTGGGGAGACTTGGGCAAGTAGCTGCGGGGGGTGCGGAGTTGTTGGCCGGGGGTTGGGGTAGCCAGGAGGAAAGCATGGCCAGCCGTAGAGAAATGCTTATTGAGATTCTCGATTATCTTGGATTTATCGGTGCTGACAGTGTGCAGTGGGCAGCTGGGAGGAGGTGCTCTTATTCTCCATGGACTTTAGTGTCCCAAAACTTTTTGGAGTTAGAGCTACAGGATGCAAATTTCTGTTTGAAAAAGCTAGCCTTTGCTTTCCTGACTGACTGCGTGTATTGGTTCCTGACTTCCTTGAAAAGGTGCATATCGCGGGGACTATTCGATGCTAGTGCAGTCCGCCACAGGATGTTTTTGTGCTGGTCGAGGGCAGTCAGGTCAGGAGTGAACCAAGGGCTACATCTGTTCTTAGTTCTACATCATGTGACTAAACTATTGGTTGGCTCTCAGGTGTCCTTGAGGAGGCGGAGTTCTACAATATTGCATCACTAGTAAGGCTGGTCAAGGAGAGGATACGGGACAACGAGAACAGGACATCTCAGGTATGTCAGGGAAATGCAGACATAATGAATGGAAAGGCCTTGGACCGGGATGGATGATGCCATTGATGTTGTGAAATAGCACATGCTAAACCAAACACTAAAATGTCAGAGGATGAGTGTGTTTACATGACACTGTTCAAAAGCAAAACATTTACTGGCAAGTTAACCCTCATTTGTATAGGTGGCTTTTATTGTATTGTCTGTTTTTCTCTCAGGGCCCAGTGAAGCATGTGTACCGGGTGCTGCAGTGCCAGGAGGAGGAGCTCACCCAAATGGTGTCCACAATGTCAGACGGCTGGAAGTTTGAGCAGGTGAGCCTAATAGTCCTCATGTCACACTTGTCTTTAAAACCATAGGTCATCGGTGGTAAGTCTGGTAATGTCCCTCCCTTTTTCCAGTGCCTTAAAAGGTTATTTTGAAATCTCAAACTTTGCCTAAAATTTCATGTGAAGATGACTTTTAAGCTTATTTACAATCCCACTTACCCTTTACCATTTCCCCTCACAGCTCATAAGCATCGGCTCGTCCTATAACTATGGCAATGAGGACCAGGCTGAATTCCTGTGTGTGGTTTCCCGGGAGCTCAACAACTCCACTAACGGCATTGTTATCGAGCCCACTGAGAAGGCCAAGGTGAGATCAGCATTTGAGAGTGTCTGGAACTCATGTGTTGGGCATGAAGTCAGAAGATTCTCGCTTGTAAGGATAGTTCACTGCAACATCAAAGTTTGTCAGGCGTTTCCGACTTCAAAAGTGGTCTAATGTGTAGATTGAGCTGCATTGTTTCCTTCAAATAAGATCATGAAATTAGCCGGTGCCTAATCTCGGAAACCCAGAACTAAAGTCTTGCATAATTATGTCAGATGTTCGATTAGGTTCTGGGGGCAGATGTGTTAGAAAAAGATACAAGAACGAGGAATGGAAGGAGACCTGTAGCTCCATCCCCCTCTGCAAGTCTATGGGCAAAAAGTCCCCTCTCCTTCCTAAATTCAAAAGGTACGAACACCTGCGAAACTGTGATTTCTCCAAATGATCAGTGACGAAAACACCTGAGCACCGGAACAAAGTTCCCCGTTAGTCGTCGCATCCCACAGTCTGTTGACAGATGCTACGATACCATTTATATTACGTGCGTCTGTCCGTGAGAGATTAGCCAGTGCCTATCTCTCCCACTCATTTTGGATTGAGGTATATACTGTTGCTGGATCTAGACTGACACGTCTTCTCTCCCTACAGATCCTCCAGGAGCGAGGTTCACGGATGTAAAGAGACTCCCAGGCCTGAGCTTACCCTTCTCAGCTCATGTGACATTTCCTGACGTCTCCTGCACCACCTCAGCCATGGTTCATATCTTCACCCCTTCCACCACCAACCCCACTCCCCCCTTCACCTCCCCCTCCTCTGGGTGTGCCTTTCCACAGTGGGGGGGGGTTCCCATCCTCCTCACCTACAGTGCTACAACATAACCCCATTGCCATTTCTTATTCTCAGTTATATTCGTGAACATTTGAGGGATTCTGAAGAGATGACAATAGAGTATTTATTATTAAATGTAATACCTTTTGTCATAAGTTGGATTTTGAAGATTCCGGTTTTGCCCCTGATCATAGCCCCCCATCTTGTCCATAGTACATCCACACAGAGCTAAATCATTGTCACTGTCCTCATTCAGGTGATCACACAGTTAATGGGGAGCCGTATCCTTTTCTGTCTGGCTTTGTCGACTCGGTGGAAATCTGTGATCATCTCCTCAGGACTTTCAAAGGACAAAAAAAGAAAGCCGAAAAATCTACTGACTGTGACCTGCCCCCTTCTACAACCCTGAAGATTCACCTATGGGGTGAGAGGATGCTGTAAGCAACATAGCCCACCCTCTGACCTCCACTCCTAGTCCTTACATCTCCACAGCTGGAGCGCTAAGGCAGTTCATAGTTGCTTGGGAAGCTGAAAGCCGAGAGATGGGGCTAAGGACAGAGAAGTCACTGGAATATTCTACAGCCCTCAAATTCAAATCTGGACCTCAAAGCCAGTTCTACTGCTTTTTTTTGTTATTCTTCCCCTCTAATCGTGGACTGATTTTTAACCTGGGACACCAGGTGGGTGCAATTAATAATCAGGTAGAACAGAAAGCCAGCAGTAGTCCGGACCTCGTTGGGTAAAATTTGAACACCCCTGTTCTACAGCATCTCTCTTTTGGTCTTCTTGTGCAGTCAGTCCTGCTCTCACAGCAACTCTTGCCCAATAAGACCAGACGATAGTGGGGAGATACAGACCCTTGTCTAACAGAGGCTCCACCCCACCATAGTTCATCAGTGACTTCTACTGCTGAGCATCCATCACACACATTTTCTTTTTGGCTCGGGTCAAAGTCCTTTGTCACCAGGAGGGCACATATTTTCTTACAGCCGTACTAAGGATGTTTCAGTGCAAAAGAAAACACACAACTTAAAAGACTAAACCACACACACATGTACACAATTGTCAGGCATGTGAGGAATATAAATCTATATATAATGAAATTATATGGAGAAAAAAAATGAATGCAAATTATGTAGTTATTCATTTCTGTTTCATAGTTGTTATATTTGTGTAGTATGGGGAGTTCTATTCCATTGAGCGAGGAAATATCACTCCTCTAAACCAATTTTCCTGAGGTGTTTCCCCCAATGACAAAGGTGTACGTTTGTGTATGTAGTGCCTCTGCTATTCATCAATGATTTAAATTATGATCAGCGACCCAGTTTTTCAGCGACACAACTTCTAAGTAGATTTTTTTGTTACTTTTAACCCTTTCAAATGATCCTTCTTGCAGATATACTATTATGTTCTCTTGCATATCTTAGAATTGTAATCGGAGATTAAAGAGACGGGTTATTGAATAAGCTTTTATTTGACATCGAAAGATGGTATGTGTCCTATACAGTGGTCTTGTGACCCTGTTGAACTTGTATTCATCTGTATGATGCCTCAAAGCCTAGAGCCCCTTTTCCCTCTGGCGTTGTTTCCATTTCATGCCAATTGTCACTCACTCTGCATTTGCCTGTTACACACCTTGGTGTACATTCAGTTGAACAGCTTTGCTTTACATTTTGCAGTATTTACTGTATTAATTCTGTAGTATGCTGAAAGGAATGTTTTAAATACCTACGTTTGGATCTTTTTATAGAGTAGACGTAACCACAGGAACATTGGGTATTGAAAATTCCGCATGGATGTGACTTCAGCTTTTGACTTGTTACGTTGGGGGAAAAGAAGGAAATTATACTTTGTTTCTCACAGTGTCACATCTCTCTGTGCCAACCAACAGTGATGGGTACGAGCTTGTCTGGAGTATACCTCTCTTATTCACATATCATTGTCCCAGGAGTAAATCCTGGAATTACCCCATTTGTAATACTTCTGAAAAGTTCAATTTATTCTTTCAATCTGACTGTGTACTTAAAAGAAGTACCCTACAGGTAACCAATATCACATAATTTTTGTTTTACTGGCGTCACAAAATCCATACACCTTTTCCTGTGTATAATGAATATTTGGTGCAATTATGTTATATCAGCATGATTTAAGAATGCGTTCGGCTTAAAACACACACAAATAATTACCTGTGCTGTTGTCATGCTCCATGACTGTTTTATCAGACTCTAGAGCTCTGACAATGTTGCTGTGACTTTTATTTCTCCTCTTGGAGTGGATGTTGTGGCAATTCTACTATGAAACTGGGACAAAAGTGCGTAGTGCAGCAGACTGTGCTGCTAGAAGAATGCCTGACTGACTGTCTGATAGAGAGACACCTTCTCCTCTTTGGGCCTTTTTCAAAGCTCCCAGAGTTGTTTCTATTTCCCTTTGTCGTGTCCAGTGTTGTGCCTTTGACCTGTGTTGTGCACAGTTGTCTCCCCCCCCGCCCGTGGTTTTGAGGCTCGTATCGGAATGAAAAGCTACAAGACAACAGAGGGACTCGTGTTGTGTGGTCCTCGGTTGGTTCAATCTCCCATTATTAGTCAGTGAGAGGAAAAGCCTCTTGGAATAGACCTTTACGAGTCTATTCTGTCGTCAGACTAGGGCCTGTTTGTTCATGTGTAATGCAGATTCATACTTAACTCCTTTTCTTTTAATGCCAATACTTTTGAACCAAGCCTCCCGTATTGACCCCTGTAGCTCTTGAACCTTTGCCTGTGTTTGTCGCTGCATTCTTCCGGTTTTCTTTCCTGAAATGTGTGTAGACTGTAGGTGTGGTTGGCTTTGTAAGTTTATCCCACAACCGAGGAGAGAAAAGGAGACCGTAGTTGTAATCAAAGCAGGGCCCCAGTATATCTTAGTAAAAACCAGCAGTGCACTTTTCTTTTGGAAAAACGTCAAGACTGCATAAGCCACGTTTATTTGGCTTTCTCTCTTGAATTGCATGTTTAAGGCAATTTATGCTGTTTATTTTGATGCCATGATAACTATACTGACAGTTGTTTTACTGTATTGTTTGCATTCACTTTTGAAGCACTTATTTTTACGTTCAGTGAACCCAAATGTCTCCTTTTGACATTTATTTGTTTTGTTTATACTTGCAGATTGATTCATCCGATTTTGAAAAGGACTTTTTATTCGGATAAAACTATCATTGCAAAAAAAGAAAGTGTTCCCCATCACTGCACTATTCAGATATTTGTGCAATTTTAACAAATCTGCAAAAAAATACTCTCATTCTGGCACGTAAAAACATGAGAGCATGCATTGTACTAGAGATGATGTTTGTACTGGAATTTGTCTGACCTCTGTGTTAGTGCAACGTGTATTTGGTGCATGGTTGGAGAGCAGAGGGAAGGCATGGCTATGTGTTAGGTGTAGATTTCTTGTGTGGAACAGTGGGTCTGCAACTAGAAGTATTCTCTAATCATGCTTTTGTTTTTATGTTGTTTTTGTATCCTGTCATGTCAATTTAACAGTAGGCCTAGCAACAACAAAAAAAGAACTAGCTTAAAGTTAACCTCAAATTAACATTGTTATAATGAAAACTGAACAAAACTGCATACCCCAACCTTGGATTTAGTATCAACTCAAACTAAAACTACACATGCAAAATGAAAAGGATCATTTGAATCCTGGCTCATTCTGCCATAGTTAATCTGTAACACCTGCATGCATTTATAAACATACACACATACCATTTAGACGTACTGAAAATGTCAACTATTACAGTTATTTTAAGTGTATTAATTTATCAACAGTATTAATGTCAAATGTGATTATTGTCAATGGGACTGTGGAGAGTGAAACTTTTTGTCTGATGTCCTTTTGCTTTTATTTATTTATATTTGGAATTTTGTCTACCACGTAGTTTCTTTAAATGTAAAATTTTTAACAAAATCCAGTCTGGTTTTTAATCATAAAAATGTGTCTCTGTGTTTTAAAATGTGTGTGTGTAACTTGTGTTTTGTACAGCTGTCTACTAGCCCCAACGGTTCCACCAAACCCAACGGTTCGCCAAGGTTTACATCGTCTGGCCTTGTGCAATACACTCCTAACCCCCCCGCGTCCGTTCGTACATAAAACATCCTCCATTCAGGCTGGAAAGACATCGGTTTCCTCCTTTTGATTTAATGGGGGGCTGGACTAAAAAACCTGGGAAAATATGTGTACTGTCTAAACATCGCTCATTCAATAGCCAACCATGCTCGAAAGTAAAATAGACCTGTAAATATAACAAATATTTTACAGTATGGGTAGGCTACAGTATTGCTGTGCAATAGGAGCCCGACATCATACCTATTTAATCTCGGAGCAGGCCTGGAAATGCAGGACAATCCACATTATTTCAAAAGAATGGACAGATTCCACAAGACATCCAATGAAACAACAGCTGACATGTCTGATTGTCCATTTCACCAGCACTGCATAAAATATGATTCCTAGGAGAAAAAGAAAATGAGATTGAATAAATATGTAGAAGCATATTTTGTAACAAGAGTGAGTAACGGTCGGTGACATCACATGAACCGCTTATGTGTATTGGTGTGAAGCGAAAGAGATGTCTGCAATGGTAAACTTGGTGATAGTTGGTTTTAATATGGCTGGTACACCAACATCTGTGAGTATACAGTTGTGTTAGGCTCTGTTTCAAAAGGAAGAAATGAGAGGCTGACACTGGTGTTACCTTTGCCGGCAATGGCTGTCTAGTGCTGCCTTCTGTGGTAGTCAGTCTCACTGTTGTTTAAAGGCCCTGTCTTAACTGGGGAGAACAGGAGAGAGATGAGAGGGGAGGAGTTCACAGGATGTAACAGCAGAAATTCTGTGTGTGTGTGTGCGTTTGGCTCCGTTTTAACTAATTAGGAAGGGGAGAATGAGAGGGACAGAGGATTCAGTTAAAACAGCTGAAACGGTGTGTTGTGTTACCTTTGCCTGCATGGCTGTCCAGTGCTGCTGCCTGCGTTTGTCAGTCTCACTGTTGTTCATAGGCTCGGTCCTAACTGGGGAAAGAGATGAGAGGGGCAGAGTTCACAGGATGTAACAGCAGAAAGCGTTGTGTGTGTTCATGAGGAACTGTGACAAAGGAATAGTAAGTATGACCTAACGGTTACTTGTTATCATGAATCCAACTCAATGAAAGGGGTCATACTTGGAACAGAAACAAACTTGATCGTTGTTAAACATCGTTATTAGCCCATATATGCGGTATTACTAATAGGCTGTCAACTAAGTCACATGAGTAAGGATTAGCCTATGTAATGATGCACTATTAAACACTGAAGACATAACTTCCTTTTATTAAATATTGATCATCTTTTCTCTCTATCCTGAAATTTAAAAAACGCATCTCATTGGTCCGAACCATGCAAATGGCCTCATTGAAGGACAACACTACAAAGCTCAGGTGTTGTGGAGCGTTCCACACAAGGCTCCGTTCCAGATGAAAAAGTAAAAAAGCTGACCCCCCCCCGGAAAATGTAGGACGCGGAGTAAAGGAGGGGTATACTATAACTGAATAAAAGGGGTAATTTGGGGTTAAGGGAAACAATGGCCATGTAAGCATTTTTTGTCTAAAAACACAGAAGAAATGTGTATAGTAACACTGAAAACACACCTATACATGACAAGAAAGTATGTAAACCTATACTTGATGTGAAGTTTATGCTCATCGTTCATCTTCTCCCTCAGTGCTGCTCGGATGAATTTGGGGGGTATATCTGGAAACTTGTTTTGCACAGTTTCTAGAAATCCAAATCGGGTCAAAAGTAAAACATTTTATGAGTTAATACATGGGTTTTGCCACTGGAAATCACTTTCTAGTGGTGCATTAGGATCTAAATGTTTCCCATGCCAATTATCAGTTTGACTTTTCCCTCATCAAGGGCCGGCTTTGCTGAAGTCCCTTTATTGGCATTTCCAATTTTTGGAGATAATCTATGGGTAGCAATCACCTGTCTCCAAACACAGCCACAGCCAGGTCTTTAACCATGGTTGTGCTTGGAGGTGCCACCTCTACCGCAGGCCTGCAGCATGGCATTACTTATGCCCAAAGGGGTAATCCCCTCTGCCGATGGTCCTGGCTGTATAAATGTTAACATAATCATACACTAATATCTTAGCACTGTTCAACGTTGAAAGATGACAAATACAATTTCTGAATGGCTAATTAAGCACTTACCTTTGTAAGTGGTTGGGCAGTGACCTGAGAGGGTGGAGGCTGGGGCACAGCTTCAAGTTTTAGAAGCAAGGCTATTCATGAGATTGAAAAACAGAAACAAATAAACCAATTCAATAATTTGTAAGGAGTGAGAGACAGACAGAAGAGAGAGACATTCAGATGATTCCTTAATAACAATACAAACATGCCTATAGCAATACATACCTCTCTGCAGAGACATGTTCAGGATTTTCAGTTCCTGGTTTTGGACCTTCAACTGTTTCACCTCTTTTTTTAAGAGCCTTAATATCCTCTTCCTCCTCTTCCTTAGCCTTATTTTCCCTTTCTGTGATCTTCTCCGTAAGGAGAAGATCCTTTGTCCCGTCAGCAACCCTAATCAGTCAAAAGTTTAATGTGAGAAAATAGAAGCTCCTAGATATTGAGAGAGCAATTGAATTATTACATTTAAGTATCTGCATAAGAATAAAAACTCTTTGCCTACCTTTCTCGTCTTTGCCGGATTGGTTTCAGTGCTGAGGAGAGTGTATGAGCTCTTGGTCGGTGTTTGCCTTTTGCGTTTGGCTTCCTCGTCCTTCCTTTGACTCTTAGGTGCCTCTAGTTTGAGCAATTTCCTCATCAATTTGTCTTTGTGCTCTATAAAAGTGGGAGTTGATAGACAGCAACAATTAGGCAAAAATTACTTAAGCATTGCAATAATATAAGAGACACCAGTTTAACATATCCATGCAAACATTAGAGACAGACGTGAGAGAGAACCAATGTCACGAAACCTACCACTTGTTTCAATCACTTTGGCAGGAGAACTCTCGTCCTCCACACAACATCCACTATATCCCCAGGTGGAACTCCTCTTTGAGTATTTTGTTGTGAGGCAATATCAAAATTGGGTGGCTCCTCCTGCCACTCTATTAGCATGGAGTAATCATTACAACGGGGGCGGTAGGTAGACTGGCGGGTAGGAGCATTGGGCCAGTAACCGAAGGATTGCTGGATCGAATCCCTGAGCTGACATGTAAAAATCTGTCGTTCTGCCCCTGATCAAGGCAGTTAACCCATTGTTCACCGGGTGCCGATTGTAACGGTCCTGACCTGTTTTATGTTGTTTTGTATGTGTTTAGGTCAGGCATGTGTTTTGGGTGGGCAGTCTATGTTATCTGTTTCTATGTTGGTTGTGGTTGCCTGGTATGGCTCTTAATTAGAGGCAGGTGTTTTGCGTTCTCCTCTAATTAAGAGTCATATTTAGGTAGGGTGTTCTCACTGTTTGTTTGTGGGTGATTGTCTCCTGTGTCGTCAATGTATGTACCATACGGGACTGTTTGGCTGTTCGTTCGTTTTGATGTAGTCTGTTCCTGTCCGTGAGTTCTACGTTTAGTTAGTTTAATTCATGTTCAGGTTTCGTCTACGTCGTTTTTCTGTTTTGTAATTTTGTAAGTGTTTGTTTTCGTGTTGCCATCGTTTCAATAAAGAGATGGCTTATTTCCCTAATGCTGCGTATTGGTCCACTGATCCTTCTCTCCTCTCCTCATCTGAGGAGGAGGAGGACAACAGCCCTTACACCGATGACGTGGATGTCAATTAAGGCAGCCCTCTGCACCTCTCTGCTTCAGCTTAACTTAACTGTATACACTTTTTTTTTTACATTGTATTTATTTATTCAGAGTGTATATCAATGAAGGTGTTTCTTAAACTGGCAGCATGATATATAAATGCATTATTACATTGACTGAACTGTGGGCCTACTGAAACCATTATCAATTGTGTTGGTATCTATCAAATTAAAAAAGTATATACTATATTTATTGCATATGAACATTGTAATTTATTACATTTCTCATCTGCTGAGTTTAAATGTCTGATATTGCACTATATTTCAAAAGTCTATTTTCTCTGTTGTTACAATATACTGTATCTCAAATACTGTAGGAATATCAAAATCCTGCAGTTTTTGGTTCTGCAAGATTGCTGCAGGAATGTACTTGGCCCTGCAGTTATTGCCATATCCTATACGAATATCAAAATCCTGCAGGGTTTGGTCCTGCATGATACCTGCAGGAATATTCATGTTTGTGCAGGACTTTCAACATTTTTGCATGACAAGTCATACTTCCGCAGGAGTCCTGCAGGAGCATCAGGGACTTTTCCTGCAGGATTTTGTCAATCCAACAGGATTCCTGCAGGACACCTGCACAATTCCATCACAAAAGGTTGAATTCCTGCAGGATTCATGTAGGACTTTTTTGTAAGGAGCCAGTGTTATTGGCACTCGTTAGATTTTTATGCAAATATAAAAAAATGCGGCATGCATTTTCAGACAGTTCCAACATTCCAAATCATACAGGAAATGAGGGTTTTTTTGTTATCAAAAAAAGTGAACTGTTTGATAAAAGTTAGATAATTCCCAATAATATGCTGCGCGCAAATCCTATAATCTCCCATTACATCTGAATTTAGTGAGAAATGTACACATGGTTGATAAATAAAGCCCCTGGACTCTATGCTATCACCTGAACTCTGGTGAAGTTGTGGTCCAAATTGTTGAGAACTAACGGGTTCCCCTCTATGGAGGACCAAACCTGTCATAATTAGAAATAAATGATTAAGTTAATAAATCCACATATACAGTACATTTGGAAAGTATTCAAGGTGAAACTTCGCTCCCAGTCTGAGGTCCTGAGTGCTCTGGAGCAGGTTTTCATCAAGGATCTCTCTGTACTTTGCTCCGCTCATCTTTCCTTCGATCCTGTCTAGACTCGCCTTCCCTGCCACTGAAAGACATCCCCACAGCATGATGCTGCCACCGCCATGCTTCACCGTAGGGATGGTGCCAGGTTTCCTCCAGACGTGACTCTTAGCATTCAGGCCAAAGAGTTCAATCTTGGTTTCATCAGACCAGAGAATCTTGTTTCTCATGGTCTGAGAGTCTTTTAGGTGCCTTTTGGCAAATTCCAAGCGGGCTGTCATGTGCCTTTTACTGAGGAGTGGCTTCCGTCTGGCCACTCTACCATAAAGGCCTGATTGGTGGAGTGCTGCAGAGATGGTTGTCCTTCCCATCTCCACAGAGGAACTCTGAAGCTCTGTCAGAGTGACCATCGGGTTCTTGGTCACCTCCCTGACCAAGGCCCTTCTCCCCTGATTGCTCAGTTTGGCCAGGTGGCCAGCTCTAGGAAGAGTCTTAGTGGTTCCAAACTTCTTCAATTTAAGAATGATGGAGGTCACTGTGTTCTTGGGAACCTTCAATGCTGCAGACATTTGTTGGTACCCTTCCCCAGATCTGTGCCTCAATACAATCCTGTCTCAGAGCTCTATGAACAATTCCTTCGCCCTCTTGGCTTGGTTTTTGCTCTGACATGTACTGTCAACTGTGGGACCTTATAGAGACAGGTGTGTGCCTTTCCAAATCATTGTAGGATGTCATTGTACATAAACATTTGTTCTTAACTGACTTGCCTATTTAAATAAAGTTTTAAAAAATCAAATAAAAAATCAATTCCAATCATTTGAATTTACCACAGGTTGACTCCAATCAAGTTGTAGAAACATCTCAAGTATGATCAATGGAAACACGATGCACTTGAGCTCAGTTTCGAGTGTCATAGCAAAGGGTCTGAATACTTATGTAAATAAGGTTTTTCACTTTTCACCTTGTCAATATGGGGTATTGTGTGTAGATTGATGAGGAAAACAATTGATTTAATCGATTTTGGAATAAGGCTGTAACGTAAAAAATKTTGAAAAAGTCAAGGGGTCTGAATACTTTCCAAATGCACTGTAAATAGAAACGTTTATAGATCAATAAATGCACACATAAATAAATGAAATACAAAAATAGTGACCAAAGTTCATTCCTGTTTCTCCACATATTTGTATGTATTAAATTATTGATCTATGTATCATCTAAATATTCACACTTTCATTCATATATATATTTATTAATGTATTTCTTCCTCTGATTTGATAATGTGGGGGTGTCAATCAAACATCTGTGGGTGGTAAGCATGCACACCATTGGTTGCACCATTGGTTGATCAATGTTTTGATCAACCAATGTCTTGCAACGTCTTGCTTTTGCCTGGCTCTGATGGTCCAAAAAGAGAGATGTACAACCCGTAGATAGCTACATTAGCCCAGTTTTTCTGGCAAGTAGTATGGCTGCAATCTTGGGTCAGCTAGCTGCTACAAGGGACAGAGAGGTGAACCCATACATGTTTTACAATTTGGAGGAAGTTGCCTAACGACTTCACCAGAGTTCAGGTGATAACAGAGACTCCTGATGCAGCACAACATAGAAAATTGGCCTCTGGGCCACCATAATCACAGTTTTTCAAATGGTCATTCAGTACAGTACTGTTTCAAAACTGAACGCACCCCAGGCAAATGCACCGTGGCATTGATCAACCAATGGTGTGTTAGATACCACCCACATACGTTTGTTTGACACCCCTTCATTATCATATTTGAGGAAGAAATACAGAAATAATATAAATGAATAAAATTAAAGTGGGATTAACTATTTAAATAATTATGTACCCTATGTATGTTTGCATCATTTATCCATGTATTAATTAATATTTTTATGCGTGCATCTATTTATGTATCTATTTATTTATATATTTGTATATTTATGTGTGCATTTATTCAACTATTTCTAACTATGGCAGGTTTCATCCTTCATAGAAGCGGCTTGTACAGTAATGCCAAATCGGATAAACTGTGTTGGCCATTCCTGAGCATGTAATGTAACGGTATACTGGTAAATATGACTGCTAGTACAGCTCAGAGAAAATAAACCGTCCATCATACAAGGAAGTACGCCTCACATTGCAATTTCTTTGACCACTCTATTTTTTTAAATGTCATAATCAAGCAGATTTTTCTACCCCTCATGTCCACGACAGATTGGTCTGGATTGACAGTACCAACGGACAAAAATGTGACTGTTCGTAATGCAAGCTGTGATAAACATAACCGCATCAAGGCTCTTACATCCTGGTCTCCTCCCACCCCACCGAGAACGCGATATTGTTGCTCCAAGGCAGAGGCTAGGAGTTTCAGTTGGTTTGTGTATGATGTGGTAGAAAGGGTAAAAATGGTCGAAGCGAAGTAATGGCGGTCAGAAATAATACTTAACCTCAAAAGGTAAGAAACTTGCACTATGGGTGGCTTGCCAACGTGTTTATGTGTAAGGTATACAAGCCTTTCTAGCCGACCGAAAACAATAGGCTAATTGTGTTGCTTTCCTATTATGTCAGTGTTTTTATTATGAGACTGGACATAAATTAAACTAAATGTAACCTATGTATTTTTGACGGGAAGTAGGCTATTTGAGCCAAGAAGATAATCTTCAACAATAATAACAGACAGTAGACTATAGGGCAGGCAAACTGTTTTCACACCGCCGTAGATGCGGGTCGACGAGTTGTGATCTCGAGCGTTGTGCTGTTGCTGTACATTTGATTCAAAATAGCCGCTCTGTAATTTGGAGTTCGCATACGGTCAATGGTTTGGATGGATCGAGGTCTAGGTCTTTCTTGACCCAGATAGATTTTGATCTCCTACAGTTAAGATTCCTAATATCAAATAGATTGATATTGGCATGCCACGTGGATATGCTACTAGAGCGCCAAAGGGACCAGAAAACCAATTGCTACTGAAAATTGAATTGGATGTTGATGCACAAATTGGACCATGCCACCACAGTCTTTGAAGATTGGCCAACTACTCACACATTTAAGTTTTAGAATGGGATGAATGACAGCTGCGTTACATGCTTCTCATTCTGTCATGAATGTGCGCCTAAATGCAAATTATAGGCAATGTTTGGAGATATTTAAGGCTAATTACGCACAGTCGCAATGTGAATTTGTGCCACTAAACAAAGATTAAGTCCATACATCTTCACTGGAAAAGGTCTTGCACAGTAGGCCATTCATTCGAATTTGTAGACTTTCTCAAGCACATGCAAATATGTGCCATATATCCTACTCCCTTCCCCCTTCATGAACAGTCAACAATAGGGGAATTCTATGGGATTATAGTCAAATCAAAATTGATTGGTTGCATACACATGGTTAGCAGATGTTAATGCGAGTGTAGCGAAATGCTTGTGCTTCTTGTTCTGACAGTGCAGTACTATCCAACAAGTAATCTAACAGTTCCCCAACAACTACCTAATACACACAAATCTAAAAGGGTGAATGAGAATATGTACAAATACATATATGGATGAGCGATGGCTGAGCGGCATAGGCAAGTGTAGTAGATTATATAAAATACAGTATATACATAATGTAAGATATGTAAACATTTATTAAAGTGGCATTATTTAAAGGGACTAGTGATCCATTTATTAAATTGGCCAGTGATTGGGTCTCAATCTAGGCAGCAGCCTCTCCTAGTGATTGCTGTTTAGCAGTCTGATGGCCTCTACCTTTGATGCACCTGTACTGACATCGCCTTTTGGATGATAGCTGTGTGAACAGGCAGTGGCTCGGGTGGTTGTTGTCCTTGATGATCTTTTTGGCCTTCCTGTGACATCGGGTGCTGTAGGTGTCATGGAAGGCAGGTAGTTTGCCCCTGTAATGCGTTGTGCAGACCGCACCACCCTCTGGAGAGCCTTGCGGTTGAGAGCGGTGCAGTTGCCGTGATACAGCCTGACAGGATGCTCTCGATTGTGCATCTTTATTTTTTTACCGTTATTTAACTAGGCAAGTCAGTTAAGAACAAATTCTTATTTTCAATGATGGCCTAGGAACAGTGGGTTAACTGCCTTGTTCAGGGACAGAACAACAGAATTTTACCTTGTCAGCTTGGGGATTTGATCTTGCAACCTTTCTGTTACTAGTCCAACGCTCTAACCACTAGGCTACCTGCCGCCCCATCTGTAAAAGTTGGTCAGGGTTTTGGGTGACGAGCCAAATTTCTTCAACCTCCTGATGTTGAAGAGGCGCTGTCGCTGTTGCGCCTTCTTCACAACACTGTCTTTGTGGGTGGACCATTTAAGTTTGTCTGTGATGTGTACGCAGAGGAACTTAATACTTTCCACCTTCTCCACTGCTGTCCCTTTGATGTGGATAGTGGGGTGCTCCCTCTGCTGTTTCCTGAAGTCCATGATCATCTCCTTTGTTTTGTTGACGTTGAGTGAGAGGTTGTTTTCCTGACACCACACTCCGAGTGCCCTCACCTCTTCCCTGTAGGCTGTCTCGTTGTTGTTGTTAATCAAGCCTACTACTGTTGTGTCGTCTGCAAACTTGATGATTTAATTGAAGGTGTGCATGGCCACGCAGTCGTGGGTGAACAGGGAATACAGGAGGGGGCTGAGCATGCACCCTTGTGTTGTTTCCTACCTTCACCACCTAGGGGTGGCCCGTCAGAAAGTCCAGGACCCAATTGCACAGGGAGGGGTTGAGACCCAGGGCCTCCAGCTTGATTATGAGCTTGGAGGGTACTATGGTGTTGAATGCTGAACTGTAGTCAATAAACAGCCTTCTTACATATGTATTCCTCTTGTCCAGATGGGATAGAGCAGTGTGATGGTGATTGCATTGTCTGTGGACCTGTTGGGGCGGTATGCAAACTGAAGTGGGTCTAGAGTGGCCGGTAAGGTGGAGGTGATATGATCCTTGACTAGTCTCTCAAAGCACTTGATGATGACAGAAGTGAGTGCTACGGGGCGGTAGTCATTTAGTTCAGTAATCTTTGCCTTCTTGGGTACCGGAACAATGGTGGACATCTTAAAGCATGTGGGGACAGCGGACTGGGATAGGGAGCGATTGAATATGTCCATAAACACACCAGCCAGCTGGTCTGCGCATGCTCTGAGGACGCGGCTAGGGATGCCGTCTGGGACAGCAGCCTTGCGAGGGTTAACATGGTTAAATGTTTTACTCACGTCGGCCACGGAGAAGGAGGGGGGGGAGCAGTCCTTGTTGGTGAGCCACGACGGTGGCACTGTATTATCCTCAAAGCGGGTAAAGAAGGTGTTTAGTTTGTCTGAAAGTGTGACATCGGTATCCGTGACGTGGCTGGTTTTCTTTATGTAGTCCGTGATTTCCTGCCACATACGCCTCGTGTCTGAGCCGTTGAATTTCGACTACACTTTGTCCCTGTACCGGCTTTTCGCTTGTTTGATTGCCTTGCTGAGGGAATAACTACACTGTTTATATTCAGCCATATTCCCAGACCTCTTTCCATGGTTAAAAGCGGTGGTTTGCGCTTTTCAGTTTTGTGTGAATGCTGCCATCCATCCATGGTTTTAATAGTTACAGTGGGTACAACTTCTCCAATGCACTTCCTTATAAACTCACTCACCATGTCAGCGTATAGATTGATGTTGTTCTCTGAGGCTGACCAAAACATATCCCAGTTCGCGTGATCAAAACAATCTTGAAGTGTGGATTCCGATTGGTCAGACCAGCGTTGAATGGTTCTAGTCACTGGTACATCCTGTTTGAGTTTCTGTTTATAAGATTTGCCGAAGGGAGGGTGGGGGAGGCCTTTGTATGCATCGCGGAAGTTAGAGTAGCAGTGATCGAGTGTATTACCCCCACGCGTAGTGCAATCAATATGCTGATAGAATTTAGGTAGCCTTGTTCTCAAATTTGCTTTGTTAAAATCCCCAGCTACAATAAATGCAGCCTCAGGATATATGGTTTCCAGTTTACATTGTCCAGTGAAGTTCCTTGAGGGCCGTCTTGGTATCTGCTTGAGGGGTAATGTACACAGCTGTGCCGATAACTGACGAGATTTCTCTTGGGAGGAAATATGGCCGACATTTGATTGTAAGGAATTCTAGGTCGGGTGAGCAGAAGGACTTGAGTTCCTGTATGTTGTTATGATTACACCATGAGTCGTTAGTCATTAAGCATACACCCCCGCCCTTCCTCTTCCCAGAGAGGTGTTTATTTCTGTCGGCGTGATGCATGGAGAATCCCGCTGGCTGAACCGATTCTGACGACATATCCCGAGAGAGCCATGTTTCTGTGAAACAGAGAATGTTACAATCGCTGATGTCTGTCTGGAAGGCAACCGTTGCTCGAATTTCGTCTACCTTGATATCAAGAGACTGGACATTGGCGAGTAGTATACTCGGAAGTCGGAAGAGGTGGGCGATGTGCATGTCTACGGAGCCTGACAAGGCCGCTCCGTCTGCTCCTTCTGCGGTGCTGTTTTGGGTCGGCTTCTGGGATTAGATCCATTGGGTGGTGGTCCAAACAGAGGATCCGCTTTGGGAAAGTCGTATTCCTGGTCGTAATGATGGTAAGTTGATGTCGCTCTTATATCCAATTGTTCTTCCCGGCTGTAGGTAGTAAGACTTAAGATTTCCTGGGGTAACAATGTAAGAAATAATACATTAACAAAACAAAATACTGCATAGTTTAAGGACTCGAAGCGAGGCGACTATCTCTGTCGGCGCCATCCTGTAATGATAACAGCATTACGTGAGTTTGTATTTTAGATTTGTGGTTGCAATTACGATTTGCAAATGTGTAATTTTAATTTCGCAAGCTTGATGTGTGAATAAATGTAACAACTATCGCAAACTTGTGACTTGACACTTGAACACGTTTTATAAAATTGGCAAGTATGATTTATTTTCAGAATGATAAAAATTCCATTTATGACCATGAATATTCTGCTGTGAATCAAAAACACACTTGCAATTTTTTAATCTACGCATTCTCAGATTTCTGTCGATGCGATCACAAACCCAGAGATTCGTACATTTATAGACAGTGTTTCGCAAGGACAAAATTGGGGGCAGGACCTTCAACACCTGACCAATCAGTTCCCTCTGTCAAAACCAATATCATTGGCTGTCTTGTTCCATCAACCAAACCGCATGCAACAACAAGAGCTGACCAAGAAGACCTGATGGAGGAACATGGCAGGCGCGCGACCGTAGGTGAGGTCTGGAAAGTTTGCTTTCACAGTTTGTATGAAGTGATGTTATCACCTTCGTATACGATCGTGTGTGTAACCTTAGCACTATATAATGTTCATCCCTATAGATAGATACATCCCCAAAGTTCATCCATTGGCTAGTCAGCTCCCGTTAGCTAACTAGCTAGTTATTTGTCAATAACAAGTTAGATTATCTGTAGCCAGATCCTACCCCACTACAGTGGTAATTTACATCAGCTAAATTGTGGATTTAGCTAGTTAGCTATATGTTTTCAAAATGTCACGTATGAATAAAAGATGGCTAATTGGTGAGTCTGATTTGTCATCCCTAGATGATACCAGATCTAGCTAATCTTCATGTTTGTATGCAGTAACTTTTACAGGAGAATTATGCAAACATAGTGTTGCCCACAGTCTTCTATCTATCTCTCATTCTAGAGCATAGAACCCTGAGTTAAATGTCATTGTTCATCATTTTTATTACATTACATGTGTTCATGTTGTCTCTTTTACCTATGATCACAGCGTTGTTTGAAACACAGCATATCTAATAGTAAAAGTTCTGGTCTAATTAACTAATCACCAATAATTCCTATTAGCTGAGAGATTTTTACAAACTTACAGCAATTACATTTTTTTTTAAACCAACCCCTTCCCCTTTCAGGACTGCTCTCCAATATGTGGAAAATAATTCTGAAGAGATTTCATACAACATGAATGTTTCTGTGGCGAAAGGTACAGCTCTTAATGACACTGATATATTGATCATCTGATCGGTTTCTATTTCAATTAGGCTTTTTGTTACGTACACAGCATGGCTGATCTGAGGTGAAATAGTTTGAAAGCAAAGGACAATGTATCTCATAAATATGGAAAACTAGGAATTTCATGACATGCTTTGTTTAAATACATATTATTTGTATGTTCGAAAGATTGTCCACAGATGTGTCAACATCCTTGAAGGGGGTGCTGTGGAAGGGGGTGCCAAGGAGGGGAGTGCCTCTGAAGAGTGTGTAGCTGGGCCATCACACAAAGCACCAGAGCCTGGTTTGGATTTAATTGTTTTGTTTCTCAGTTATGTCTTTAAGCACTATGTGACAAAACCGATGTCACTGCATCTTAACAACAAGAGGATGTAGGGGTGCATGTCTTGTCACGTTAACACAAAATTCTGCGTTTTTCACACAGAAAAGAAAAGAACGCATAAGAAATATCTTGCTGCGTTTTGTAAATGCAGATGTAAAATGTTTCTTAATGTAATTTCTGCTTGGGATCAGACCCATTTTTGTGCTTCACTCGGAGGAGAATTCACGAACGGGAGTGAAAGAACTATAGTTACATGCCCCTGATCACTTTATTGAAGCCAAAAAAACAATTGACTTTCAATATAAAACGCAGGTGAAATGGTTAAAAATGCAGATTTCTGAACTCTAAACACGACCCCTGTGTCAATGATAGTATTGCTTATTGTATTGTCATTACCATGGATAATATTTTACTACTAAAGAGTTCAGACCGATAAAGTCTGTGTAGTGGTTACATCCTGTCCAAGGTAGTTACAGAGAGCAATAGAGGAAATTATATATTTGTATGTAGGCTTACGTTAAATGTACCGTGCATTCGGAAAGTATTCAGACTTCTTCCCCTTTTCCACATTTTGTTACTTTACAGCCTTATTCTAAAATGTTTGAAATTGTTTTTTCCCGTCATCAATCTACATACAATACCCCATTTTTTTTTTGTTGCCAAATGTATTAAAAATGGATATCTTAATTACATAAGTATTCAGACCCTTTGCTCTGAGACTCGAAATTGAGCTCCGGTGCATCCTGTTTCCATTGATCATCCTTGAGCTGTTTCTACAACTTGATTGGAGTAGACCTGTGGTAAATTCAATTGATTGGACATGATTTGGAAAGGCACACACCTGTCTATACAAGGTCCCACAGTTGTCAGAGCAAAAACCATGCCATGAGGTCAAAGGAATTGTCTGTAGACTTCCGAGACAGGATTGTGTCGGCACAGATCTGGGGAAGGGTACCAAAAAATTCTGAAGCATTGAAGGTCTCCAAGAACACCGTGGCCTCCATCATTCTTCAATGGAAGACGTTTGGAACCACCAAGACTCTTCCTAGAGCTGGCGGCATGGCAAAACAGAGCAATTGTGGGAGAAGGGCCTTGGTCCGAGAGGTGACCAA
Organism: Salvelinus sp. IW2-2015; assembly: GCF_002910315.2. Classification (NCBI taxonomy): domain Eukaryota; kingdom Metazoa; phylum Chordata; class Actinopteri; order Salmoniformes; family Salmonidae; genus Salvelinus; species Salvelinus sp. IW2-2015. The sequence continues at coordinate 27,028,891 of NC_036848.1, forward strand.
TAACCCGATGGGCACTCTGACCGAGCTCCAGAGTTCCTCTGTGGAGATGGTTGTCCTTCTGGAAGATTCTCCCATCTCTGCAGCACTCCACCAATGAGGCCTTTATGGTAGAGTGGCTAGACGGAAGCCACTCCTCAGTAAAAGGCACGTGACAGCCAACTTGGAGTTTGTCAAAAGGCACCTAAAGACTCTCACACCATGAGAAACCAGATTCTCTTGTCTGATGAAACCAAGATTTTGGCCTGAATGCCAAGCGTCACGTCTGGAGGAAACCTGGCACCATCCTTACAGTGAAGCATGGTGGTGGCAGCATCATGCTGTGGGTATGTTTTTTTTTTTTTTTTTGCGGCAGAGACTGGGAGACTAGTCAGGATCGAGGGAAAGCTGAACGGAGCGAAGTACAGATAGATCCTTGATGAAAACCTGCTCCAGAGCACTCAGGACCTCAGACTTGGATGAAGTCTCACCTTCCAACAGCACAATGATGTCCTTGAGTGGCCGGACTTGAACCCGATCGAACATCTATAGAAAGACCTGAAAATAGCTTTGCAGAGACGCTCCCCTTCCAACCTGACTGAGCTTGAGAGGATCTGCAGAGAAGAATGTCAGAAACTCCCCAAATACAGGTGTGCCAAGCTTGTAGGCTGTAATCGCTGCCAAAGGTTCTTCAACAAAGTACTGAGTAAAGGGTCTGAATATTTATGTGAATGTGATATTTCAGTTTTTTTAGTTTGAATAAATGTGCAACTAGAAAAACATTATGGGGTATTGTGTGGAGATTTGTATTTATTTAATCCATTTGAGAATAAGGCTGTAACGTAACAATGTGGAAAAAGTCAAGGGGTCTAAATACTTTTCCGAATGCACTGGTTACCTGTACATGGGTCTTGCATTATCCAAGGATGATGTATTATCCTTTACTGATGATCATTGATTATTCTGATCTCAAAGAGCTGTAATATTGCATTTATTTTACTTAACCACTTAACTTTACTTAACTTTACTTAACTTTACTTTAGTCTCAGATTCACATTCTTCCCCTGTACCTTTTTTAAACACATGAATTATTTCCCTATGGTTTGTCTTTTTTTTTCTCCAGAATGGAAGACAGTAGGTCATCCTTCGAGGGCAGCTGTGCACTTCAGGATGATGTTACTCCAGGAGCAAGAAAAATCTCTCAGTTTCACCATGGACATTTGTGGCAGTGTTTGGGACAGAGAAAAGTTGATCATCTGCTTTTACAAGTCCCACAAAGTCGATTGCGCCCGCCCCCATTCGCTGCGTATTAGACGGTAGACTGCAACGTGTCATTTGCATGTTGTTGTTTTTTTTACTCGTCAGTTCTGCATTGTCTGACAAACTGTTTGAACCTATTTCAAAACCTACTTGTGTTATAGGGGATGCTGCCGTCGGAGACGGGGTCAATCAAGACTTCATACGTTTCGCTGTGCATACGTTGCAAACAGGCTTCCACGTGAACTATGGTATGTTGATCAATTATATTATTTTAGGCTATAGTTCTCTTGAAAGGACAAATCCGCACACTGCTAGTTTTCTTTTTACAACATTTTACGTGTCTGCCTCTGGGACAAGCTCTGGTGAAGGCCAATAGGCCGTCACATAAGCTTTAATAAAGTGATACTAGCAAGATCATTGTGTGGGTTTCTCATGTCTTTCCAGATCTCATTGTTATCTGCAACAGGATTGCTCAGGTGTGTGTGTGCCTTTTTGAATTTTGAGCCTATAGTTTTCTCACATGGTGACACTGAGCTTTAAACCGATCATTCATGTAATAATAAACACTGCATTGATCATTTGAAAATAGTGTGTTCCTGAGTGCAGGTACATCAGCATTTCTGGAGATATGTGACCAACACATCTGATTATGTTGAGTAACAGAAAACGATTGAGCTTCTATGTATTACAATAAAGATGTAGTGATATCAGCAGACTGGATGTATTTGTTCTACAAATTGAAGTGAAAAATAAGTCACTTTTGACATGTTTATTTTCTGAAGCTGGGGGAGTATGCAGAGCTGTCTGATGACCAAAAGGCTGTAATCGGGTGTTTGGCTGACATGTGGGACCTCCCTGAGGTCACAGCCGAGAACAGCAAATGGCTATTCTACCGTCTACTACAGCATGCCGTAATCAACCTTTTCCAGAGATCGTTATCTGAACAATAGTGACTGTTACCCTAGCTTAGTTTTTCATTCTAGTTACGTATCCCTCATTCCTGCTTTTATTTCAGTATTGTGACGTTGGATTGTGTTAAATGTCTAATCGTGTGTTTGTTTTGCAGGTACTGGGAAGAACCATTAGACAAATAAAACAGTTGCGATGTGGTTCCACTCATGTTCCCCCGCGTGGCAGACGTTGTGTGCAGCCCTGAGGTAACAACCTAATGCCACAATATCAAAAGTTCAGTGTTCCTTTTGATATTTCAAAACGGTTATTCATGAAACGTACTTAAAGCATTAACTGCCCCTAAGTGGTTCTGTATTTCATACATTGAGTGAATCTTACAAGTTGAACACAGCTCTTCATTCCCCAGTGTATTAAACTGGAACTGTGGAGTATGTTTGACAACTTATTTTAATGCAGCCAGTCTAATGCAGTTACCCTGTTTGTATTAATAATTTCTGAATTTAGGATAAGTCCAGGGACAAACATGTTTATCTATTCATAATTTTTCAAATGTATTTTTACTAGATCAGCTTTGATCATGTTATCTGGCCTGGGGAGACAAATTATGAAGAGGACAATGAGGCGTACGTACCCTGTCTAAACGAGGTGTCGCATTGCGGTATATATTTGATATTTCAGTTTCTTCAAAGTAGCCACCCTTTGCCTTCATGACCGCTTTGTACACTTGGCATTCTCTCAACCAGCTTCATGAGGCAGTCACCTGGAATGCATTTCAATTAACAGGTGTGCCTTGTTAAAAGTTAATTAGTGGAATTTCTTTCCTTAATACGTTCAGTTATGACGATTTAAAAAAATAAAGTGTTTTTTATTTAACCTTTTATTTAACTAGGCAAGTCAGTTAAGAACAAATTCTTATTTACAAATACGGCCTACACCGGCCAAACCCGGAGAACGCTGGGCCAATTGTGCGCCGCCCTATGGGACTCCCAATCACGGCCGGATGTGATACATCCTGGATACCTCCGGTTTTGTGGAGATGGCTATTATCACTTCTGCCTATTATTGTCCTTTTATTTTCACATGTATTTTGCCCCTGGGCTTCAAAAGGCTAGTTGATAGTTATTGTGCTTGCTGAAAGCAAGCACTATTGACATTCAATTTCTTGTTTTACTACAAACTCCATGAGTAAACATAGTGGGAAAAGTAACAAGCTGTTTTGAACTTACAAAAATGTCTACAGATGTGACCATCTCACAACATACATCTCTACTCCCTGTCGGTCTCCAGCTTGTTGATGAAAAAAATGTAACTGAACCTTCAGTTGATCTCTGATCGTTATCATAATAGAGAGCTGGTCCTCTCGCATAAGTATCATTTAGTTCTAAGGCTGAACAAGGGTTTAGTTATTTATTAGAGGGAATATGTCTCAGACATGTTATGGGGGCTAGGGTATAATTATTGCAGTGAACAATTTAGTTCAAACAAGAATCACCACCTTACAACTTTGTTAAAGACTGCTTTCAGCAAGCTTACCTATTTGTTTCATATCCTCAGTAGTGGCCTTTCAGTAATGCACCTTTGCTGCTCACCATTATTGCCATACACATACAGAAGTCATTTTTATAATTTCTTCTCTTTTAGCGTCACCAAAGACCCTTGTGTGACTCCTTAAGTTCTGGACGGGATAGCAATTCCTCCCAAGAGATTTGGAGTTGGTCCGTGGAGATCTCCTGAAGTCGTCCACTTGTTTCCAGTCAATCAGTCTGCCAGGGAACCACTGAATCGAACCACTGTTCTGCATCACACCTGAGGCATGCATAGCCACTAGTGACACAGGTTTTGGGCTAGTCTAATGTTGACACACTCAAGCACTTCTACTTGCCACTATCCTGACTGTGTAGCTTGGGAGACATTCCCAACAATCTATATTCAAGTTTGATAAAATCAAGAACATAGACTTTTTTTCCCTGGCAAACCTAATAATCCTGGAATGTGTCTTTTTAAAAGGGGCAATCAATTGTTCTCCCTGCTCTGTTTCGGTAAAAAGATGAGGGATGGGTCTGGAGTAATATAACCTATTTCAAATACGTAGACCGAGCTATGTATGCAAGGACTGACCATCCATATCAAAATTATAGTTTTAACCATGTTTTGAGGCAATATAGTGTTTGTTTACATTACTTTGTTTACAAGAATTGGAATAAAACAAGCTTATATTTTGGATTTTGACGGTGTAAGAGTTGAATTAATGAGGCATTTATAGTTAGTCTTCAAGAATCCATGGGCACAAATCATTAATTTGTAAGCCCAATGTATGTAGCAACTGCAGATTGACCATTTTAAGTCAGTAAAACGGCATGTTTACTTATCACTTGTTTATGGCATTCTGTGACATTGACCTACTGAACTTTATGCTCCTTTGAAATATTTGTGTTTAATTGGCTAAATAATTTAACCGTGCACCAGGGGTACTTGTGACTGATTCCTGATATAAAGAGCCTGTTGGAGGATTTCATTCATGAACTTGATTGCTGCATGTGTTTAACAGTTTTATATAAAAAAATGTAACCATTATTTAACTAGGCAAGTCAGTTAAGAACAAATTCTTATTTACAAACCCGGACGCTGGGCCATTTGTGCGCCGCCCTATGGGACTCCCAATCACGGCCGGTTGTACTGACGCCTCTAGCACTGAGATGCAGTGGCATAGACCGCTGTGCCACTCTGGAGCCCGAGGTGTTGCATGGCCTGGACATATAGATCACGTCCGTGTGACTCTGAAGGGGATAGGGGGTCAACCACTGACAAAAGTGATGTCATCTCTAGCATTTAAACTCGGGGATTACAAGTCCTCTTTCTGAGGCCTCATAGGTCATCAGTGCACTCTCCCAGTCGATGTCTTGAAGTTCTTAGAAAATGAAAACACCTTAGATATAGATGTCTTTGGCAGTAATGGAATCTTTTTGTAGGCACTATGGGAAAATTAGGCTTTTTGGATAATCACTGAAAATAAGGTCTGTGGTTAACAGGCTGAGGAGATCTTGTCTGTTTTGTTCTGAGGGACTCATTTTCTGCTAATGTCAAATTTGAAGCATTTATGTAATGATTTTTTTTAAAGCACAAGGCTTCATAATGGTCTTGTTAACTGACTGATATCTCATAGAACAAAACATGTAAGACCTAAGCCTGTATTAACCTCTGACCTTATTTTCGGTGTTTATCCACAAACCCTAATCTTTCCCCATTCATGTTGTACAATGGCTAAACAAACCAGGTAACTCATTTACGGTTTTTAGAACTACAAGCTGGCGAGCTCTATTGCTTAACGCATACAAGTGTTGCTTATGGTTTGACTGGTCTACTGCCATGTGGCACATCAAAACCCTGATGACTTCAGAAGCAGGTGTGATAGTAACAAAATGAGGGAAGGGAACATGAAGTAAACATTTCACTTGGAAACAAATGCACCCAAGGACTTTACCTCATTGTGCACACACAGGTGGAAGACCGCTAAATCAACAAATGACGTTGCAAGATGGCTATTAAAAACATTCTATGCATGTTTCCTTAATATTTATGTAGAAGTGGTAGGTGTTTTACATTGTGTTTATTACTGTCACAGCTGTATTAATAATTGATTAATGGTGATTTTATGCTTCATTTGTCTGATAAAAAGACATGCCTTGATTGCACACCGTGGACCCTTGTGGACTGAATAAGTTGAAAGCCGTTGATGCCCTGTTGTTGGTAGCTGCATCCAAGTACAGGATCTGTATATACCGGTAGACAGAAAACACTCATGGTGTTGATAAATGTAAAATCATGACAACATTGCATTGATGATCATGAAGAAAAAATAACTAACTATCCCTAAGCTACTATTTTAAACATATCAAATATACATTCTTCAAAGAGTTTTGTAAGGGCTTGCAAATTTTAGTATTTGAAATCATATTTCATTGTTCACAAACAGCGTGTCTGACTAGACTAGAAGCTGCCCTGGACTGTAACTGTAGATCAGAAGCATGAATGGACATGTTAGCCTACTACCAGTCTGGAGTCTCCGTTTCTATCGGTTACTCTAAGAGTGCTAGAAGTCTCACCCCAGACCATAGCGGCTAAACAATTGTCCTCTCCTTTACCCCCTTCCTCTCCCCGCTGAGCTCAGAAGACAGGGGCCTGCATTCACAAAATGTCTCAGAGTAGGAGTGCTAATCTAGGATCAGGTCCCACCTGTCCATGTTATCTTATTCATAATGATCACCCTACAAGGCAAACTGATCCTAGAACAGCACTTCTACTCTGAGACCCTTTGTGAATACTGGCCCAGATGTGACCATTGGTGTAGTGGTGCCTGGAGAAGTGGGTATACTCTAATTTTGCCCAACATTTTTCAAACGGTCCGCCCAGCAAAGGAAAGTAAGGAAAGAAGCAAAAAAGAGAAGGAAAAGGAAAGGTGCCCTGCGTGAACATTTTTACGAGTCAGAAATTCACAGGTTTCAGATGTTTTCTAAGTCACACTTTTTTAATAGAAAATCAACAAAATTGGATGCTTAAACCACATCAGGAGTCCACTTTTGAGGTCTAAAAAATGTATAAAAGATTTTTTGGGTGTAGTTACCCTTTAATTATAGTGTGCAGGCACCTAGCACAGTTGTTTGGTTAGTGGTGTTTCTGTAGCACATGAGATTGAGTTTGCAAAAAAGAAATGGCCACTGGATTGATGCAAATAATCACGATCGCATTCTGCCTGGTAGGCATGGCTACTTTGTATCTGGTTAACATTTAATTGCCAGAAGACGTTTAGGCCTGTCATTTGCATCGCTATATTTTTCCTGTTCCTTAATTGTTTGAAACTTGTATGTTTACTTCATTATGCGGCATGCATGTCTTAGCTTGCTTGGAAGTAGCCTATAGCCAAAATCTCATCATAGAAACACGGAGGCAATTATTTCACAATGATTTACTCATGCGTTCTATTGGTTTGTCTAGCAGCTAAAGCCATTATCCTAGTCAAATGCAAATAGTTTGGGAAGCCGTTTGATTAGCTGTTCAGGAGTCTTATGGCTTATGACAATTTTTAGGGCCTTCCTCTGACATTAGTATGGTATAGAGGTCCTGGATGGCAGGAAGCTTGGCCCCAGTGATTTACTGGGCCGTACGCACTACCCTCTGTAGTGCCTTGCTGTCTTAGACCAAGCAGTTGCCATACCAGGCAGTGATGCAACCAGTCAGAATGTTCTCGATGGTGCAGCTGTAAAACCTTTTATGGATCTGAGGACTCATGCCAAATCTTTTCAGTCTCCTGAGGGGGAATAGGCTTTGTTGTGGCCTCTTTACGACTGTCTTAGTGTGTTTGGACCATGATAGTTTTTTGGTGACGTGGACACCAAGGATTTTGAAGCTCTCAACCAGCTCCACTACAGCCCCATCGATGAGAATGAGGGGGTGCTCGGTCCACTTTTCCTGTAGTCCACAATCCTTTCCTTTGTCTTGATCATGTTGAGGGATTGGTTGTTATCCTGGCACCATACGGCCAGGTCTCTGACCTCCCTATAAGTTGTCTCATCGTTGTTGGTGATCAGGCCTACCACCTACCACTGTTCACCCATAACTGCATGGCCTACCACTGGCCATGCAGTTATGGGTGAACAGAGAGTACAGGAGGGGACTGAGCATGCACCCCTGAGGGGCCCCCGTGTTGAGGATCAGCGTGGCAGATGTGTTGTTACCTACCCTTACCACCTGGGGTCGCCCGTCAGGAAGTCTGGGATCCAGTTGCAGAGAGAGGTGTTTAGTCCCAGGGTCCTTAGCTTAGTAATGAGCTTTGAGGGCACTATGGTGTTGAACGCTGAGCTGTAGTTAATGAATATCATTCTTACGTAGGTGTTCCTTTTGTCCAGGTGGGAAAGGGCAGTGTGGAGTGCAATAGAGATTGCATCATCTGTTGGTGGTATGCAAATTGGAGTGGGTCTAGGGTTTCTGGGATAATGGTGTTGATTTGAGCCATGACCATTCTTTCAAAGCATTTCATGGCTATAGACGTGAGTGCTACGTGGCGGTATTCCTTTAAGCAGGTTACCTTAGTCCCTGTGCCCAAGAACTGCTTGAAACATGTTGGTATTAAAAAATAAGTGAGTATACGCAATGCCCTCTGAAAAATAAGTGGGTATAGACTAGGGATGCACCAATTATTACATGTTTGGCCGATATCCGATATTATCCTTGCCAAAAAAATGATACCGATATTTAAAAACTTTGCGGCCGTTTTAAGCATTCTAGTACAGTTAAATAGTTCACACACACACGGGCGCAGCGGTCTAAGGCAATGTATCTCAGTGCAAGAGGTGTCACTACAGTCCCTGGTTTGAATCCAGGCTGTATCACATCCGGCCGTGATTGGGAGTCCTATAGGGCGGCGCACAATTGGCCCAGTGTCGTCTGGGTTTGGCCATCACTGTAAATAAGAATTTGTTCTTAACTGACTTGCCTAGTAAAATAAAGGTCACACGCACCACACTGACCAAAAAGTTAATTTTTTGGGGCATTTACATATGTCCCCATTACCAGTAAAACATAATCAAAACCTATTTCTTTCACTTACTTTCTGTTTCGTTGTTCATTTGTTCAGTCTCAACCAGGATTTCATCATACATGTCAAGCTGTGAAGTTTCAGCTATGTCTGACTGTGGCCTTTCTTTCACGGTGCGCACTGTCACTGTGTCCGTTTCCATCTTGTCCAGCTGTGTATAACATTTCATTTTAACCCTGTTTCTTATCTGCATCAAAGTAGCAGTCCTTGTACCTAGCATCAAGCATGGTGGCGACACAGTAAAGAGGCTCAGAGAGAATGCCACCGAATCACTTGTTCACAGCCTCGAGTACTTTTGTAAGTTTTAACCCCATGGTCTGTGTTGGCAGTGTTGTTGAGCAGGCGTTTCTATGCCATGACCGAGGGTATCACGTCTGCTGCAGACGCAGTTGATTCGCTTATTTCTCGAGTCAGTTGTTCGAATGGCGCTAGGAATGTGTTCATGTTTCAAACATGTTCTCAAATGCCATTGAAATGGCAGCAGCGGTATGAGACCCAGTACATTCTTGAGCATGCAATACGGCTTTCCTCAGTACGAAATCCTCATCCACCCACTGTGCTGTCAGACTCTGCATGCTCATGGGGCTGACATCGCTGGTCCCAATGTCAGTGATGCCCATAGCAAGTAGCTCATAGATGTGCATTTCAACAATACTGTGTAACTCCGGTAGGGCAACATCTGAAAAATAGCACCTACTTGGTAGTGTGTACCTGGGCTCAAGGTGCTCGACCAGTCGGTGAAAGCCAACATCATCCACGACCGAGAACGGTTGATTGTCAAGGGCAATGAATTCCATTATCTTGGCGTTAATGGTTTCACCTTTGAGTTGTCTCGCTGAAATGTTCTTACTCTTTCAAATGACTGCTCGACTTGAACTTGTTTAGTTGTTGGAAGTGTGCTCTTAGTATTTTTCTGCTTTTGTTCTGTGTAGCGCTTTATTTTTCGTGGCGTCATTACTTCATCTACCTACGTTATATAGGTATGCACGTCAGCTTTGACATCGGTTTTGCACATCGGCGTTAAACTAGACATCGGGCCGACGTTGGCATTTTTAGCTAATATTGGCCGATTCCGATATGCGTCACCGATATATCGCGCATCCCTAGTATAGACGTGACTCAACAAAATTCATAACCAGAGAGTAATACAGTTTGGCTACCTTTTCTTGAAAATCCATCGACTTGCCCAAACATGACGATGTTGTACCTTTCAATAAAATAAACAAGGAGAACTCGCTAAATAATTATTCAAAAACGAAACAGTTTAATATGCTCAATATCTTATCAAAAAAGCATGTACCAGGAAAAAAATTATAATCAGGTTGCCTGATTTAGTTGGTGTCTGTGTGTACCAAGGAAAGGGGGCTTTGCACTGAATAACTTTGTCGCACCACACATCCAAGCCTGGCAAGGCGAGACAGGATCTCAGTTGCACCCACACGATGCACTGACACTCTCAATCTCCACCACTGAACATGGAAGCCCATTGACACCAACTGTCCCTTGACCATATGATAGCCAGCATTTGGCATCTGGGACTTGAAGGTTGTCACAGTGTTGTTGAGCTCTTCATCACAAATAGTACTGTATAACCCCCACAGGTAAACCATAATTCATGCCTTCTAAATATGGTACACTTGGAGACCCCCAATAACCATGCAATGCATGGTACTGGAAGGTACATTTTGAGCATATTCTTCACCTCTTCTGTTTGAATGACAAGTTTTGGACTGCCTGTTACCCCAACAACTGCCTCAAACTGATGTCGTTGGGCGAGCCTCAATTTCAGCTTAGACAAGATTTGATTGAAAGATTAATGTCTCTGTGATCATTGGAGGGAAATCAACCTGATCAGCAAAGGATTCAATGAGGATATGCTCATTATTGAACAGGAATTCCAGGTAATCCAGGGGTTGTATGATGGCTTGCTGCAACCTGGACTGCAACCTCTCCAAGAGCTGGTCTTTCAGAATGTTCTGATAATAGAAGACAAACACAATTCGCTAAGCATACAGTTCACTTATGTTTTTGGCCATCAAATATTTACCCACGTATTCTTGAATAATGTCTTAGAAATGCCCGATGTCATTACTGCCTCTAATGGACTGTTTCACTCCTATTGCTTAAGTGTTGCTGTATACAGGTTGCATGGCTGTAATGTGCAATAGGTAGTTAGCTAGCTAAAAACCAAGATGCCTCCATAGAAGTGTTGCTGAAATTATCACAGGCTACACTGCTCTATGGATGCCGCTGTGCTGTAAATTGGCCGTATCTGGCTAACCAATGTAAAAAACGGTATCTGGCTAACCAATGCTAGGATGAACTTGGCGGGGGGTGACTTCAATTTGATGATGGATGATTTTGAAAACCAGTCACGAACGTTAGGTACCCAATGCATCTGAATTCACACATTAGTTTTAACTTACCCTAGGTACGGGAACTACTGCCTAGCTAACGGGAGTTGGCTAGCCAATGCATGAATACACGTGGGGGGTGTAATTAATGTCAAAGCGATGAACAAGATCATAACATCACTTCATACAAACTGTGAAAGCAAACTTTATAGAACTCGCCTGCCGTCTTCCTCCATCACATCATGTCGTCCTGGTCAGATCTTGTTTGTTGGGATTTGATCGATGGAATAATCCAGCCAATATTGGTTTTGGCAGAGGGAACTTATTGGTCAGGATTGAAAGATTTTGCCCTCAATTTTCAAAACACTTTTCCTTCGTACAAATGTACGACTCTCTGTGCGTCACGGTGACAGAACTCAAGAGTGCGCGCAGATTCATTCTTTTAAGTGTATTTTTAATTCACAGAAGAATATTAATTGTCGTAAATGGAATTGTAATAATTCTGAAAAAGAATTATCCTTGCAAATCTTATGAAATGTGTTCAAGTAAAACGTTTGCGATAGTTACATTTATTCACACATCATGATACAAGCTTGCAAAATTAAATTACACATTTGCTAATCGTAATTGCAACCACAAAATGAAAATACAAACTCATAGTTCTGTCATCATTATAATCCCATACCCCTCTCCCCATTCACAGGTGAGAAGGAGAGACATGGTGAGATGGAATATACTAGTGAGTGTCATCCACCCTGGCAAACTACTAGGGCATTGCCTCAGCATCTGAGAAGAGTATGAGCCGGAGGAATCCCAACAAGGTGGCAGGGGACTGTGACAGCTTCCAGATGGAGAGCAAGGCCCCGGAGCAGGCACCCAACATGGAGCAGAAGAATGGCGAGATCATGGACTCTGAGGAGGTGGAGAATGGCAAATCTGAACCCATAAACCCTCTGGCTATGGATGGGGCCGTCACTGCACCTGATGGGGGTTGGGRCTGGGTGGTGCTGGTGGCCACCATCCTGGTGCTAGCCTTGACTCTGGCCTTCCCCTCCTGCATGGGCATCTTCTACACGGACCTACAAACAGAGTTCCAGGCCAGCAACCAAGAGACCTCCTGGGTGCCTTCTATAATGACATCAGTGCTTCATGCTGGAGGTATGGTAGTCGAGTCACATCTTAGTTTCCATAGATTTCCATAGTTTCACCTTAAGAATTTAAGTAGGATTTTTTTTCAGGGTTCTTTTTGCAGTGACACATTCATATATGCTTGCAGGGAAATGTGCTCAAAGTAAGTTAAATGATCACTGACAGTAAGTATAGTATAAGAGTATTAATGTAGGTGCTTCAGTGGCCGAGCCAGTCTAAACATGGTACAGACTTCCTTCCATTTAAAACCACTTAAAGCAGAACTTCTAAACCACTCAGCAGACTAGCAGTTCAAAGAGACTTTAAAGGTCCCAAACAGTCATTCTGATTCCCATGTAAAGGTTCCATTTGTGACTAAAATATCATCCATATTAATGCAATTTTTTTGGTTAAAATTAATTTCTCTAATGGCTAACTACCAGGAAGTTTGAAAAGACAGGCTGAGTGGGAAGGGAGCTTATATTCATGAGCTCGCCTTGACTGACATTTGTATGAAATGCCTATGTGAAGAAACTTCGATGCAGTTTTGCAGTAAAATCATCTCAAGCTAATTTCTCTCTTCTGATGCGGTTCCCAGCAGCACTGACGGATGTGTTGACATGCCAATTGCTTCAGAGTTTTCATACTCTGAGTTTTGACCTAGCCAGCCATTAACTAGCTGACACCAGACACAGAGGAGACATATACGTGTCTTTGCCATAGATGAATAGTGTAAACTTTTAACTATATTTGCTGACACCCTACAGTCAAATTTTGGCACCAGTACAATTGCTTTCTAGCTATATAAACTATACCCCTCCGCAATCACGCATTCTCTGATGTTGGTTACAAGACGGTACTTATTTAAATTAGGTAAGAAAATATCATGTAACCATTGGTGTATTGGAAGAGATGGCGAACGCACACTGTCAAAAATAAATCCCAAAATTTAGGCTTAAACGCAAAATAAAGATGTTCATTAATAAAACATTGTGGTGCAAGAAACTGCATAAATGAAAGGTAAAAACAAAACACAAATGTTTCGACTTCAGGTCATCATTAGTGTGAATGTCGGCACACACATCTGGCTTCTATTTCAAGGCTAATTGCATGTCACATGATCAAGCAAGAAAACACATAACATCTATGAATTAGTGCCTAGTAGAATAGAATGCATGACAGATTATATACTAAAGCGGACAGAGAAATATCATCAATTATTGCTTTTACATAAACTATGAAAATTTCCTCAGAATAAATAACACAGGATATTAAGAGTAGGGAGCTAGAGATACCACTAGATAGAGGTATCGAACACCAAGAAGAGGCTATGTACTGTATATGACATTAGAAGAGCTGCATGTGAGGAAGTGTTTGATAATGTAATAAACAAACAACTTTATTTTGCATTTAAGCCTCAGTTTTAAATGTATTCATTTTTTTCGACAGTGTGTGGATCTCCCATCTTTTCCAGTAGTCTTATTTTGACTCCTACGCACCTGGAACAGACACTATTCAGTAGTAAGGAACTTAAAAGAGCGCAGAATGCCTCTTACCATTGGTGTATTAAAAAGAGACTTCGGGTGATGTCACCCTATCCTCTTAATAATCCTGCTTGCTGAATCCAAGTGTTTGCCATGGGGGAGGGGACCAATAACTTATGATCAAACTTTATCAATGTAGAAGCAGTAGTCATTTTTCATACTTTGGTCATCATACTCTGATCTGGTTTCATCACAATATCATCACATTTCATGGAAAACATGCTTTTGATTGTTCATGACCTTTAAGACCAAGGTGGAGTGTTTGTCCATCAGGAAATATTATATTAGACCATATGGATGATGCTAGGCATAGATTTTCTTTCCAATATCTTTTATTTGCAGTATTCATTAGAGAGACAGTGTGGCAGCTGATAAATGTGTTTTATGACATGTCACTGTACAGTTTGTATTTGTTTCACTCTTGAACTACACTGAACAAAAATATAAATGCAACATGCAAAAATTTCAAAGAGTTTAATGAATTACAGTTCATATAAGGAAATCAGTCAATATAAATAAATTGGGCCCTAATCTATGGATTTCACATGACTGGGCATGGGTGGGCCTGGGAGGGCATAGGCCTACCCACTTGGGAGCCAGGCCCACCCATTGGGGAGCCAGGTCCCAAACAATCAGAATGAGTTTTAGCCCACAAAAGGGCTATATTAAAGACGGAAACACTCGTCAGCACCCCTCCCCCATTCAAACGATCCACCAGGTGAAGAAGCCGGATGTGGAGGTCCTGGGCTGGCGTTGTTACATATGGTCTGTGGTTGTGAGGCCGGTTGGACGTACTGCCAAATTCTCTAAAACAACGTCCTGACTTATGGTAGAGATATTAACATTCAATTCTCTGACAACATCTCTGGTGGGCATTCCTGCAGTCAGCATGCCAATTGCACACTCCCTGAAAACTTGAGACATCTGTGGCATTGTGTGACATAACTGCCCATTTTAGAGTGGTCTTTTAATTAGCTTCTTGATATGCCACACCTGTCAGATGGATGGATTATCAAGGGCAAAGGAGAAATGCTCACTAACAGAGATCTAAACAAATTTGTGCACAAAATTTGAGAGAAATAAGCTTTTTGTGCAAGGAAAATTTCTAGGATCTTTCATTTCAGCTCATGAAACATGGGACCAACACTTTACATGTTGTTTATATTTTTGTTCAGTGTATATGACACATCATGATCATTCATTGTGCAAACATTTGATTTACAGTGAGTGCAGAGGTTTGCGGTCTCAAAGTGACTGGTCAGATCAGACACAGTCTTGTATAACTGACCTTGTGGGGACACACAATTCAGTCCCATTCAAAATCCTATTTTCCCTAACCCCAAAACCTAACTAACTCTAAACTTAATTCTAATTTTAACCTTAACCCTAAACCCCCTAGAAAGAGCATTTGACCTTGTGGGGATGAACAAAATGTCACCAGTTGGTCAAATATTTGTTTGTTTACTATTCGTGTGGGGACTTCTGGTCTCCACAAGTATAGTTAAACACGGCCGCACACACAAAACCCATGGAAAGTGTGTATGAGAGTCAACACAGCCTCTGTTTGTTTATTTGATAAGGGAGATTTCAAGGGATTGTGTTTCACCCTTACACACCAATGCTGTGTAGCGCCACATGAGCTTCCTTCCTTTGTTCAGTCACAGGGGGTCTGTTTCTGTGTGGATTTCAAGCCCAAAACATCTGGAAAAGTGTGTGTATGTGTGTGTGTGTGTCAACTGCTTCAAAGCAACAACAAAGACTCACCAGCATTTAATTAAGTTGCTGAGTTAGAGGATTAACTTCTGAGCAATGTGTGGAGAAATCAGTAAGCTGGTGGGCATTTCCATCGAAAAGGACCCATGAGCACCAACATGGAGCATATCAAATTAGGTGTCCAATGAAATTTAAGAGTCTATTTTGGGAAATTGAAGGCATAGATACAGTTGAAGTCGGGAGTTTACATACACCTTAGCCAAATACATTTAAACTCAGTTTTTCACAATTCCTGACATTTAATCCTTGTAAAAATTCCCCGTCTTAGGTCAGTTAGGATCACCACTTTATTTTAAGAATGTGAAATGTCAGAATGATTTCTCAGAGTTCAGTGTGTCAAATCGGACGGCCTGTTGTCCGGACCTCTAGCAGTCGCTATGGGGGTGCCACAGGGTTCAATTCTCGGGCCCACTCTTTTCTCTGTATATATCAATGATTTCGTTCTTGCTGCTGGTGATTCTCTGATCCACCTCTACGCAGACGACACCATTCTGTATACATCTGGCTCTTCTTTGGACACTGCTAACAAGCTTACAACACTCCTTCCGTGGCCTCCAACTGCTTTCAAATGCTAGTAAAACTAAGTGCATTCTCTTCAACCGATTGCTGCCCGCACCCTCCCGCCCGACTAGCATCACTACTCTGGACGGTTCTGACCTAGAATATGTGGACAACTACAAGTACCTAGATGTCTGGTTAGACTGTAAACTCTCCTTCCAGACTCACATTAAGCATCTCCAATCCAAAATTAAATCTAGAATCGGCTTCCTATTTCGCCGGCTTCCTACAAAGCCTCCTCGACTCATGATGCCAAACACCCTCATAAAACGGACTATCCTATTGAACCTTGACTTCGGCGATGTAATTTACAAAATAGCCCCCAACACTCTACTCAGACTACATACAATTTGCTATCACAGTGCCATCTGTTTTGTCACCAAAGCCCCATATACTACCCACCTCTGCGACCTGTATGCTCTAGTCGGCTGGCCCTCACTACATATTTGTCGCCAAACCCACTGGCTCCAGGTCATCTATAAGTCTTTGCTAGGTAAAGCCCCACCTTATCTCAGCTCACTGGTCACCATAGCAACACCCACCCGTAGCATGTGCTCCAGCAGGTATATTGCACTGGTCATCCCCAAAGCCAACACTTACTTTGCCCGCCTTTCCTTCCAGTTCTCTGCTGCCAATGACTGGAACGAATTGCAAAAATCTCTGAAGCTGGAGTCTTATATCTCCCTCTCTAACTTTAAGCACCAGCTGTCATAGCAGCTTACCGATCACTGTACCTGTACACAGCCAATCTGTAAATAGCACACAACTACTTCATCTCCATATTATTATATCTCTGTGTGTGTGAGAGAGATATGCATACTCATGGAGCCACTAAAGGCCGTCTAACAATGTGACATAACAGGTTCATTTTCTCTGGAAGAAGCTTTGTCTTGGATATTATTACCCTCATGCTCTTTTGCACCCCAGTATCTCTACTTGCACACATCATCTGTACATCTATCATTCCAGTATTAATGCTAAATTGTAATTATTTTCGCCTCTATGGCCTATTTATTGCCTACCTCCCTACTCTTCTACATTTGCCAACATTGTAAATGGGTTTTTCTATTTTTATTTTCTTTTGTGTTATTGACTGTCCGTTTGTTTGTGTAACTCTGTTGTTTTTGTCGCACTGCTTTGCTTTATTTTGGCATGGTCGCAGTTGTAAATGAGAACATGTTCTCAACGGGACTACCCAGTTAAATAAAGGTGAAATTAAATAAATAACATTTATTTCAGATTTTATTTCTTTCATCACATTCTCAGTGGGTCAGAAGTTTACATACACTCAATTAGTATTTGGTAGCATTGCCTTTAAATTGTTTTGCTTGGGTCAAACATTTTGGGTAGCCTTCCACAAGCTTCCCACAATAAATTGGGTGAATTTTGGCCCATTCCTCCTGACAGAGCTGGTGTAACTGAGTCAGGTTTGTAGGCCTCCTTGCTCGCACACACTTTTTCAGTTCTGCCCACACATTTTCTATGGGACTGAGGTCAGGGCTTTGTGATGGCCACTCCAATACCTTGACTTTRTTGTCCTTAAGCCATTTTGCCACAACTTTGGATGTATGCTTGGGGTCATTGTCCATTTGGAAGACCCATTTGCGACCAAGCTTTAACTTCCTGACTAATGTCTTGAGATGTTGCTTCAATATATCCACATAATTTTCTTTCCTCATGATGCCACCTATTTTGTGAAGTGCACCAGTCCCTCCTGCAGCACACAACATGATGCTGCCACCCCCGTGCTTCACGGTTGAGATGGTGTTCTTCGACTTGCAAACCTCCCCCTTTTTACTCCAAACATAATGATGGTCATTATGGCCAAACAGTTCTATTTTGTTAAATCAGACCAGAGGACATTTCTCCAAAAAAGTACGATCTTTGTCCCCATGCGCAGTTGCAAACCGTAGTCTGGCTTTTTTATGGCGGTTTTGTAGCAGTGGCTTCTTCCTTGCTGAGCGGCCTTTCAGGTTATGTCGATATAGGACTCGTTTTACTGTGGATATAGATACTTTTGTACCTGTTTCCTCCAGCATCTTCACAAGGTCCTTTGCTGTTGTTCTGGGGTTAATTTGCACTTTTCGCAACAAAGTACGTTCATCTCTAGGAGACAGAACACGTCTCCTTCCTGGGCGGTATGGCGGCTGCGTGGTCCCATGGTGTTTATACTTGTGTACTATTGTTTGTACAGATGAACGTGGTACCTTCAGGCGTTTGGAAATTGCTCCCAAGGATGAACCAGACTTGTGGAGGTTTACAATTTGTTTTCTGAGGTCTTGGTTGATTTCTTTTGATTTCCCCATGATGCCAAGCAAAGAGGCACTGAGTTTGAAGGTAGGCCTTGAAATACATCCACAGGTACACCTCCAATTGACTCAAATGATGTCAATTAGCCTAACAGAAGCGTCCAAAGCCATGACATCATTTTCTGGAATTTTCCAAGCTGTTTAAAGGCAGTCAACTTAGTGTATGTAAACTTCTGACCCACTGGAATTGTGATACAGTGAAATAATCTCTGTAAACAATTGTTGGAAACATTACTTGTGTCATGCACAAAGTAGATGTCCTAACCGACTTGCCAAAACTATATTTTGTTAACAAGAAATGTGTGGAGTGGTTGAACAATTAGTTTTAATGACTCCAACCTAAGTGTATGTAAACTTCAGACTTCAACTGTATATCCATAATTATGCATTTCTGTGTAGTACAGATCAGGGACCCATGATGTAATTCGATTACTCTAATTCTGTTACCAGGTGTAAATCCACTTCACTTACTGTAGTTTAATATCCAAAATATACAGTACCAGTCACACGTTTGGACACACCTACTCATTCAAGGGTTTTTCTTTATTTTTTAATTTTCTACAGTGAAGACATCAAAACTATGAAATAACACTTGTAGAATCATGTAGTAACCAAAAAAGTGTTAAAGATTATTCACAGTAGCCACCCTTTGCCTTGATGACAGCTCTGCACACTCTTGGCATTGAAAAAACAGAACAAACTGATATAGCGGGTGTCAATCCTCTTTCTTGTGCTTTTTGAGGTGGAACGTCCTTCTACTTTCTTTTAGGTTTTTGTGTGTTTTAACAAATAGCATGTCTCCTTTAGGTCCATTCTGCAGTGTATTGGTGGAGAGGTTTGGTTGCCGGGCGACGGTGATGCTGGGCGGGGTCCTGAGTGGGCTTGGAATGGTGGCCAGCTCGTTCACCCACACCATCACTGAGCTCTACGTCACAGCTGGGATTATCACAGGTCACTGCGCTCCCACACACACACGGAGTCACTCCCACATCAGTGGCGGTTGGAGACATTTAAGATGAGGGAGGCCGATTTTTTTTGTAATTTTTTTTATGAGCATGTCCTATTACAGCATATTGGCTGATTGTCATATACAGTGCATTCGTAAAGTATTCAGACCCCTTCCATTTTTCCACAGGTTGTTACGTTAGTCTCATTACAGTCTATATAAGGTCCCATGGTTGACAGTGCATGTCATAGCAAAAACCAAGCCATGAGGTCAAAGGAATTGTCCGTAGAGCTCCGAGACAGGATTGTGTCAAGGCACAGATCTAGGGAAGGGTAACAAAAAATATCTGCAGCATTGAAGGTCCCTAAGAACATAGTGGCCTCCATCATTCTTAAATAGAAGTTTGGATCCACCAAGACTCTTCCTAGAGCTGGCCGCCTGGCCAAACTGATCAATTAGGGGAGAAGGGCCTTGGTCAGAGAGGTGACCAAGAACTCGATGGTCACTCTGACAGAGCTCCAGAGTTCCTCTGTGGAGATGGGAGAACCTTCCAGAAGGACAACCATCTCTGCAGCACTCCACCAATCAGGTATTTATGGTAGAGGAGCCAGAAGGAAGCCACTTCTCAGTAAAAGGCACATGACAGCCCGCTTGGAATTTGCCAAAAGGCACCTAAAGGACTCTGACCATGAGATACAAGATTCTCTGGTCCGATGAAACCAAGATTGAACTCTTTGGCCTGAATCCCAAGAGTCACGTCTGGAGGAAACCTGGCACCATCCCTACGGTGAAGCATGGTGGTGGCAGCATCGGACTTGAACCCGATCGAACATCTCTGGAGAGACCTGAAAATAGCTGTGCAGCGACGCTCCCCATCCAACCTGACAGAGCTTGAGAGGATCTGCAGAGAAGAAAGTGTGCCAAGATTGTAGCATCATACCCAAGATGTCTCGAGGCTGTGATTACTGCCGAAGGCGCTTCAACAAAGTAGTGAGTAAAGGGTCTGAATACTTATGTAAATGGGATATATATATATATATATATATATATATATATATATATTATTTTTTTTAATACATTTGCAATAATGTCAACACTTGTTTTTGCTTTGGGTATTGTGTATAGATTGATGAGGGGGGGAAACTATTTAATACATTTTAGAATAAGGCTGTAACGTAACAAAATGTGGAAAAAGTCAAGGGGTCTGAATACTTTCCGAATGCACGGTATATTCCATTCACCCAGCTCAATGTAACATCGAAAGGTTTAGGCTACTGCATGATACTAGAATTTTCCCTATACCCATCATGAGGTTTCTACAACCTAGCCTATGAATGAAAGTTTACAAAGTAGGTGCACAGGTCGGGAGAAAAAGGAGAGTGATCAAGGTGACAGACAGTGACACATTCAATACTGCTTTGCACACTCTTGCCTACCTCTAGCTGATCGAGGGTGTAATCATTAGTCAAATTCAGGTATGTTTATCCCCATTTTGTTCCATTTGCTTCTGTTAAATAAACGTTTTTTTAAACAGAATAGCGGAATGAATACCCCCCTGATCACACGCAAACACAGTTCACTTTCATAGCAGTCACATCCAAATAGAATAAAAATGTTGCTTGTTGTATAATTCCTTCTTGCATCTACATGCTCTCCTCCTCTCACCTTTTCCCTTCGCTTGTGGACTTCAGTGCACAACACGTCAGCTGTCTGTGACCAGGCAAAAAAAACTTACCAAACCTTCATATCATAACCGCTAACTGCTACACACAGCCTACATCGTTGTCCCCATATTAGCTAAGGATGTTAGTAATGTCATAGTCAACATAGCTACTACAACTAACGTGTTAGTAACCCGCTACAATCATGCAGTACAGTGTACAGTGAGCAAGCAGTTTAGTAGTTATACCGGCAGGCCCCGGTGGCAATAAATTTGCTTATTAGCTGTAGCTTATGCTTTCAGTTCTAGATTAATTCTCTAATCCTTTGATTGGATGGACAACATGTCAGTTCATGCTGCAATACCTTTGATAGGTTGGAGGATGTCCTCCAGGAGTTGTCATAATTACTGTGTAAGTCTATGGAAGGGGGTGGGAACCATGAGCCTCCTATGTTATATATTGAAGTCAATGTACACAGTGGAGGACGGAAACTATCTGTCCTCCGGCTACACCATGGTGCTGCCCTACAGAGTGCTGTTGAGGTTACTGTAGACCTTCATTGCAAAACAGTGTGTTTTAATCAATTATTTGGTGACGTGCATATATTTAGTGTAGTTTTATCTATAAAGGATCACTTTTTTTAATATTGCACTATTTAAATTTTTTGAAATTCACTGAGGAGGATAGTCCTCTCCATCCTCCTCTGAGGAGCTTCCACTACTCCACACAGCAGTTAACCCCTAACCACAGATCTAGAATCAGATAACCCTACATTCCAATCCTTCCCATTATTAGGGCAGGTGAAAAAAATCTGACCCTGTATCAGTGGATGGGGGCAACCTCCCATGCATTCAGCCATGTGCCATACTCATTGTCTTCTTGTTTGATAGGACTTGGATTCTGCTTCAGCTTCCAGCCTGCGGTGACTATCCTCGGGCACTATTTTGTACGGCGGCGGGCTTTTGCCAACGCCATGTCATCCACGGGCACGGCTCTGGGCCTGTGCACTCTGCCCCTCCTAGGCAACTACCTCCACACTGAGCTGGGATGGCGTGGGAGCTTCCTGGTGCTGGGGGCTGTCTTGCTCAACTGCTGCGTATGCGGAGCTGTGATGAGGCCCCTGGGGGGCCCCAGACACCGTGGCCAGCCCCTGATAAACCACAGGTCTCTTCAGCAGAAGGAGGAGAAGCTAAAGGGGAGAATGAGGGCCTTGTGGGCCGGTCTGATGACTGCCCTGCGTCGTCACATGGCCTTTGACCTCTTACGTAACAACCTACGCTACCGTATGTACGTTGTGGGCATCACCTGGATGATGCTAGGCTTCGTGGTGCCGCTGATCTACTTGGTTCCCTACGCCACGGCCCACGACATGGAGCAGAGCCAGGCCGCCCTCCTCCTCTCCATCCTGGGTATCGTTAACATCGTGGTGCGGCCTCCCGTCGGCCTGCTCTTCAGCCTGCCCCGGTTCAAGGGGTGGCACACCTATGTGTTCTCTGCTGCTCTGCTGTTGAATGGGCTGAGTAATAGTATCTGCTGCATCGATGCCAGCTTCCCCGTGCTGCTGGCGTACGTGGTGACCTACGGCCTGTCCATGAGCGTGGTGGGCTCGCTGATGTTCACCGTCCTCATGGATACGTTGGACATGAGTCGCTTCCCCGCTGCCCTGGGCCTGCTCGCCATCATGGAGAGTGTCACGCTGCTGATCGGGCCCCCGCTCGCAGGTACCGAACTCACTGAGGCATTGTGTGTGTGTGTGTACTGTGTGTCTGCCTCCCCGAGAAGATGTACTATTCAATTAATAATTACATTTTGTATTTAATGAATCAAGTAAGTGCTGTAGTGTAACTTGGAGTGCTAGACATGCCAACAAAACCCTTAGCTACAAATAACAACACACACAATGCTGTGTTCGAAGGCAAGCAGCATATCCTGTTTGGATCCCATGGTCATCCAACCAATCATGTGTTTCCAAGGGAAACAGATGGTGTGTGTGTGTGTGTTTACACATCCGTACATGCCTGTGTGTGCATGTTGCGGGGGGGGGGGGGGGGTCTTAGAATAACTAGCAGACAGACTTGAATTAGAATGTAATGTTCAGCCCACAGTGTGGGTCTGGGATCTGTCTTTCCTGGGGGGGAGCACTGAAATAGACAGGGGGGCTCTCTTATTTCAGTGCCATTTTAGGCTGCATACCTGACATTTGAGCTGAGTTTTACTTTTACTGCTTATGTGGTTGGCTGAGTTTGCCTGTGCCATGGTAATACTGTATGTTATTGGTGTAGTTATCTCGTTATGTCATCATGATCTGTCTTTCATGCACTGCTAGGGTCCTACTAATGCTGAGATTGGCTCCTGTTATTGTTGTTGTTGAAGATGTTGTTGCCGTTGCAGGAATCCTGGTGGACAGAACGGGGGAGTATTTCTACGTCTTCTTCGCCTGCAGTGCCACTGTTGCCTCATCGGCTGTATTCCTCATGGTGTCTTTCTACTGGCTGGACAGAAGGGACAGGAGGGCGCTAAAGGAGCAGCAGGTGCCACCTCAGGTCCCTCCACCAAAGCCGGCCAGTGGTAACAATTTGATCCCCCAGTGCCAGTACCGCAGTGTGCCCACAGAGGGGGACAAAGACAAGGCCTCAGACTCCGAGACAGGGGACGTCACCCGCCTGTGAACATCGTCACTGTCCAAACACACAAACCAAACTCACAGATGTGTACTTCCCGCGATTCTGTATATCGATTGTGTATCCTGTGTTGCTGATATTAAAGTAGAAGTGTATGATAATTTATTTCCCAATCTGTTAGGATCTGACATTCCATTTAAGCATAGTATACACACTCTTGACTGTTAGAGTATTGATTGCAAAGGGGTTGAATATTTCATCCAATGGGTGAATATTACATATAGTATAGGAGTGGATTATTCGTTGCTATTACAGTCTGCACTGTTTATGCAGACTAGAAAATACTGTTACTGGTGATTGAATGCAGTACTTTTTCACACATGCCATAAACCTTAAATCTGTGCCTTTTCCCTCACACCCTGTTACACGTTCAAGAAGACATGCCACCTTAAGAATCACTCACCACACTTCAAAAAGCAATGACTGTGCAAAAGACACGGCCTTTGTACAGACAATCAATCAAAATAAGCAAAATAAACATATTCCATTTCTTGTACATACTACACCAGAAGAAACCTCAACTGAATGATAAGTACTGTATCAGTTTATTTCAATATCAAAGACTGATATCATTGATTGAGCATATCAATGTCAAACTCTTAATCTCAAGAAATCGAAAAATTTTGGGCCCTAAACACATTTGTTTCTGATTATTTTCATGTTTTCATATGTTCATTGTGAAACAGAGTTAGACAACAATCAGTAGCCTACTGATATGACTGAGAATGGCTTATGTAAAAGCACAGGATGAGTCACTAGGACATGGGTGCTTTTCATTGTCAAAGACGGAAGCAAGTACTGTAGCTGTTAGAGATTTATGTTACTTCTCCACCTATGAGTATTTAAAGTATGGACTAATTCATCACAATATTACTCTAAGGAACATACAGTCACATATGTGGCAACATACTTTAGGCCAGGGTTTACCAAACTCATTACTGGGCCCCTCACCTGGGTGCACATTTGTTTTTTTCCCCAAGCAGCTGATTCAAATAATCAAAGCTTGATGACGAGTTGGTTATTTGAATCAGCTGTGTAGTGCTGGGGGAAAAAACAAAACGTGGACCCAGAGGGGGCCCCAGGACCGAGTTTGGGAAACCCTGCTTTAAGCAATGGCTCCCTTGCAATAGGAATATGTATTTTTATATAAAGGGCTATTGTTTCTTGCACTGGGGCCAAATAATGAAATGTTTTTTTCATGTGATTCAATACATTATTTATATAAAATAATTATGGAAATTATAATAAATGTAATCCTAAAAAAACATGTTTTTAATTTTGTGTTTAAAAGAGTGATTAATCGGTTCTCATCAGGAAATGTAGATGGGCAAGTAGCAATGTCAAAATTGGCTATTATTTGTCACATCTACTCCCGCTCCTCCCCTCCGGCGTTCGATATCGATGGTCTACTAACCACCGGTCCTGGCAACCCATCTTCACGCATACCTGGCAACCACAATTACGCATACCTGTGTCTCATCATCATCAGTCACACCTGGACTTCAGTACTCCCTGATTACTTACCCTTCATATAGTACTCTTTTGTTGCTAGTCATCAGGTAGTATTGTTTGTGTTTCCATGTCAAACGCTGGTCTTGGTTTGTATCGGTCCATGGTTGTTGTTATTCAACTAACTGCACCTGCTTCCTGACGTCTACGTTACAGAATACTACCTCACCAAATGGAAGCAGCAGTTCATTTCCCAGATGGTCAGCGAATAGAGACACCTATTTCGCCAACACCACAATCAGCTGGCACAACTGGGGACGGCTATGGAAGAGGTCCTCAGCTTCCTACTCCAGTACTTCCTATATTTCACTCATCAAATATCAGCCCCCACCACTGAGCGGTCCAAGGTTGCCATGGTTATTTCCATGCTGACCGGGTGGGCTAGGGCCGTCTGGGAGAGGAGGAGCTGGGTTCCTATGAGGGATTCAGGGGGGTCTTCGACCATCCACTGGAGAGCAGAGAGGAGGTTGAGCTCCTACTCCAATTACGGCAGGATGGCCAGACCCCGGCGGAGTATGCGCTCACCTTTCAGACAGTTGCAGCATCCAGCGTATGGAATGAGCCAGCGCTCTGCACTCTTTTCATAAAAGGATTGCGCGAAGAGGTCCAGACAGTGTCATCTCGGCACACCAAATCTAACCTTGGACTCACTCATTGCGATGGCCATCCATCTGAATAACCTTCTTCGGGAGCGTCGGCACCCCCATCGACTCTCTCCGTCCTTCGTTGATCGTTCTGAATCAGAGCCTGAACCCATGGAGGTAGGGGCCACACACCAATCCGCGGCTTCGCCGGAGATGTCTGGGGCTCTGTCCCTATTGCGGCCAGGAGGGGCTTCAGTGGTGTCCGGTGTGCCCTAACTCGGGGTCCACTAGTGTCAAACCCTTTACGGTTCCTATTTCACTGGCTGGCTGTCCCTCAAGTGTTGTCTCTACAGCTCTAGTGGACTCCGGTGCTGCTGGGAACTTCATCATCCTCTCCTTTTCCTATCCAAGCTCTGGACACACAACCATTGGGATCCGGCACAGTGACGCACACCCCTCACCGTGGGACTCATGTTCCAGGAAAGCCTTCCCTCCTTCATCCCCTCCGCACCTGTACACAAGGTAATCCTCGGCCTCCCGTGGCGCCAAAGTCACAATCCCGCCATCAAATGGTCGAGCACGAAAATGACTGCCTGGGGACCATGATGTTGGAGGACCTGCTTTCCATGTGGTTCTACACAGGTTGAGGGCCCTGTGGTTGAGGGCCCAGCCAATCAATTGGCCCCGTGTGTTAGGATGTGGACATCGGCCAGGCTTTGGAGCGGGAACCTGACACCTGCCCTCCAGATCGCATCTACGTTCCCACAGGGGTGAGAAAACGGCTGTTGACCTGGGCGCACACATCCCTCGCCGCTGGACACCCAGGTTTCGGCCGCACTATCCAATCAATTAGTTTCTGATAAATACTGCTGGCCCACTTTGCCGCAGGACGTAGCCCACTATGTCAATTCAAGTTCAGTTTGTACTCAATCCAAATCCCCTGCAACACTCCAGCAGGAAAACTCCTTCCCCTTGCCTCAGTGTTCCTGGTCTCATCTGTCCATTGACTTTGTCACTGATCTCCCCTCTTCTGATGGTTTTACCACCATTTTGGTGATAGTGGACAGACTCTGACCGTGGCCCACAAATCACGTCACGTGTATGGAAAGCCTTCATGGAGATTCTGGGGATCACGGTCAGCCTCACTTCCGGGTACCGGCCTCATTCACCACCCAAAATGTTGCTTTTTGGTCTTTAAGGTTAGGTTTAAAATCAGATTTTCAAAGGGCGAATCAGCAGTTGAATCAGCAGTTGAAACAATACTGTGACTCCTCGCCATTGTTTTGGCAAAAAGCTGAGGGACGGGGTTGGAGAAATTTGATCACTCAAATTCATAGGCAAAGCTATGTAATGCAAGAACCAACCATCCATTATATCAAAATTATAGTATTAACCATGTTGTGGTTACAGATACATTATCCATTTGAAATTATCCATTTATAAAATATGTACCCATGGCTGCCAGTCTAAAGAAAATGTAAAAAACAGTAAGCAATACATACAGTGTTTAAGTGATTAAATTCAATATAAACAGGAAAAGACAACCAAAAAACAAGTGGGACTCCAGCCCTAACCTCCCGGGGGGGGGGGGTTCTATTAAGTTGACATGGAATTGGTTTTTTAAGATGTTCATACCATGGATCATTTAGCTATTTGATTTGGAATTTTAGGACCCCTTTAGGTAAATTATTTGATAAAATATTGAATTTGGCCTTAACTACTATAGCCCATGGAACCACATTGAATAACATTCATAAATGGCAAAAAAAAGACAGTCAAATAAATCATAAGGAATAAGGTTTTGATGTGTCTGTCCTGTATCTAGGAGAAAGCTCAGGAAATATTTTTGTTTTTTTGGACATATTTCACTCCTTATCCGATGAGTCCGTGGCACTCCTGGGGGTCGTAAAGCAAAACGGAGATGGTGTTCATGAGTCTCTCCTTATTAGTTTATAGCCCAAACGGTACGGACGCAACAGACGGAAGTTGACACATCAGCGTTACCGACGACTTTAGACGAGTCCCGTGGTGGTCGTAGACCAAAATGGAGAACACCATTGTGAGAGTAGTCTTTCCATAGTGGTCATATTAGTTTGAAGGCCAAACTGTTTGGATTCTACAATAGGTGGATGTGGTGGATTGAGACTCAGCCCATGCAACAACAAAAAAATCTCTAGCTTAAACCAAAGTCTCTCCGCCCTAAAAAAGGGAGTTGTTGTCCACGAAGCGGCAAGGCGGCTGTCTAGCTCTCGCCTATAATTTCTTTGGATTGGTGGATACATCTCATTATTGTAATTTATTTTTGAGTATTCGATAAGAGTTGTTTATGTCAATGGCCGGTATTCAAGTGAGAGAGATGTTAATCTACTAGCCTCATGACATGAATATGCGTAGCCATCTTGAGACAACTCCGATATAAAGTGTTTTTTCTCAAAGTAGCCGGGATGTCACGTGTCCTACTTATATCAGTACACTCGTAACAACTTAAGCATTACGAAACTTCTATTCAATCAAATAAACCTCATGTAGCAAATAAGCCATACATTTTTGGGGGTTTACCAAATTCGACTCTCTCATTGACCTCCATACAAATACTCCTTGCTTGGTGGGCCAAACAACAAAAAAATGGCACCTACTGGAGGGAGACTGATTTTCCGCCGAGTTGGGCCTTTCTCTACCTCTTCCTCTCTGCTAAAACTGACGGATTTTGATGGGGATTTTTTTATTATACTACTTGACCCGGAAGCCAGCCGCACCGTCGGCGACCTGGTCTGCGTGCACTGCTGGTTAAGTGTGCCTTGAATTCTAAATAAATCACAGACAGTGTCACCAGCAAACCACCCCAACACCATCACACCTCCTCCATGCTTCACGGTGGGAACCACACCAAATAAAATAAAATTTTATTGGTCACATACACATGGTTAGCAGATGTTATTGCGAGTGATCTTCAGTTTCTTGGCAATTTCTCGCATGGAATAGTCTCAATTTCTCAGAACAAGAATAGACTGACGAGTTTCAGAAGAAAGTCCTTTGTTTCTGGCCATTTTGAACCTGTAATCGCACCCACAAATGCTGACGCTCCAAATACTCAACTAGTCTAAAGGACAGTTTTATTGCTTCTTTAATCGCACAACAGTTTTCAGCTGTGCTAACATAATTGTATAAGGGTTTTCTAATGATCAATTAGCCTTTTAAAATGATCAACTTGGATTAGCTAACATAACGTGCCATTGGAACACAGGAGTGATGGTTGCTGATAATGTGCCTCTGTATGCCTATGTAGATATTCCATGAAAAATCTGTCTTTTCCAGCTACAGTAGTCATTTACAACATTAACAATGCCTACACTGTATTTCTGATCAATATTATGTTATTTTAATGGACAAAAAAATTGCTTTTCTTTCAAAAACAAGGAGTGAACAAAAAGTGAACCCAAACTTTTGAATGGTAGTGTACATACGAGATGAGTAATACAAGATATGTAAACATTATTAAAGTGGCGTTATTAAAGTGACCAATGTATTTAGGCAGCAGCCTCTCTATGTTATTGATGGCTGTTTAACAGTCTGGTGGCCTTAAGATAGAACCTGTTTTTCAGTCTCTCGGTCCCAGCTTTGATGCACCTGTACTGACCTCGCCTTCTGGATGGTAGCGGGGTGAACAGGCAGTGGCTTGGGAGGTTGTTGTCCTTGATGATCTTTATGGCCTTCCAGTGACATTGGGTGCTGTAGGTGTCCTGGATGGCAGGTAGTTTGCCCCCGGTGATGCGTTGTGCAGACCGTACCACCCACTGGAGAGCCTTGCGGTTGTGGGTGGTGCAGTTGCCGTACCAGGTAGTGATACAGCCCGACAGGATGCTCTCAATTGTGCATCTGTAAAAGTTTGTGAGGGTTTTAGGTGACAAGCCAAAGAAGGCTGGACCATTTCAGTTTGTCCTTGATGTGTACGCCAAGGAACTTAACTTTCCACCTTCTCCACTGCTGTCCCGTCTGTGGATAAGGGGGTGCTCCTTCTGCTGTTTCCTGAAGTCCACAATCATCTCCTTTGTTTTGTTGACGTTGAGTGAGAGGTTATTTTCCTGACACCACATTCCGAGTGCCCTCACCTCCTCCCTATAGGCTGTCTCGTTGTTGTTGGTAATCAAGCCTACTACTGTTGTGACGTCTGCAAACTTGATGATTGAGTTGGAGGCGTGCATGGCCATGCAGTCATGGGTGAACAGGGAATACAGGAGGGGGCTGAGCACGCACCCTTGTGGGGCCCCAGATTTTGAGGATCAGCGAAGTGGAGGTTTTGTTTCCTACCTTCACCACCTAGGAGTGGCCCGTCAGGAAGTCCAGGACCCAACTGCACAGGATGGGGTCTTGTCCAGATGGGATAGAGCAGTGTGCAGTGATGGCGATTGCATCGTCTGTGGACCTATTGGGGCGGTAAGCAAATTGAAGTGGGTCTAGGGTGACAGGTAAGGTGGAGGTGATATGATCCTTGACTAGCCTCTCAAAGCACTTCATGATGACAGAAGTAAGTCCTACGGGGCGATAGTCATTTAGTTCAGTTACCTTTGCCTTCCTGGGTACAGGAACAATGGTGGCCATCTTGAATTATGTGGGGACAGCAGACTGGGATAGGGAAAGATTGAACATGTCCGTAAACACACCAGCCAGCTGGTCTGCGCAT
The DNA here is from genome assembly GCF_002910315.2 of Salvelinus sp. IW2-2015. Taxonomy (NCBI): domain Eukaryota; kingdom Metazoa; phylum Chordata; class Actinopteri; order Salmoniformes; family Salmonidae; genus Salvelinus; species Salvelinus sp. IW2-2015. Next base: position 27,059,359 of record NC_036848.1, read on the forward strand.
GCTCTGAGGATGCGGCTAGGGATGCCATCTGGACCGGCAGCCTTGCGAGGGTTATCACATTTAAATGTCTTACTCACGTCGGCCATGGTGAAGGAGAGCTCACAGTCCTTGGTAGCGGGCCGCGTCGGTGGCACTGTATTATCCTCAAAGCGGTTAAAGGTGTTAAGTTTGTCTGGAAGCAAGACGTCGGTGTTCGTGACGTGGCTGATTTTCCTTTTGTTGTCCGTGATTGTCTGTAGACCCTGCCACATACGTCTCGTGTCTCAGCCGTTGAATTGCGACTCCACTTTGTCTCTATACTGACATTTCGCTTGTTTGATTGCCTTGCGGAGGGAATAACTACACTGTTTGTATTCGGCCATATTCCCAGTCACCTTTCCATTGTTGAATGCGGTGGTTCGCACTTTCAGTTTTACGCGAATGCCGCCATCTATCCACGGTTTCTGGTTAGGGTAGGTTTTAATAGTCACAGTAGGTACATCTCCTATACACTTGCTTATAAACTCACTCACCGAATCAGCGTATACGTCGATATTATTCTCTGAGGCTACCCGGAACATGTCCCAGTCCGTGTGATCGAAACAATCTTGAAGTGTGGATTCCGATTGGTCAGACCAGCTTTGAATAGTCCTTAGCACGGGTACATCCTGTTTGAGTTTCTGCCTGTAGGAAGGGAGGAGAAAAATGGAGTCTTGGTCAGATTTGCCGAAAGGAGGGCAGGGGAGGGCCTTGTATGCATCGCGGAAGTTAGAGTAGCAGTGATCCAGTGTTTTTCCAGCGCGAGTGCTACAGTCAATATGCTGATAGAATTTAGGTAGCCATGTCCTCAAATTTGCTTTGTTAAAATCCCCAGCTACATCAAATGCAGCCTTGGGATATATGGTTTCCAGTTTGCATAAAGTCCATTGAAGTTCCTTGAGGGCCGTCGTGGTATCGGCTTGAGGGGGGGATATACACAGTTGTGACAATAACTGAGCAGAATTCTCTTGGGAGATAATACGGTCGGCATTTGATTGTGAGGAATTCTAGGTCAGGTGAACAAAAGAAGTTGAGTTCCTGTATGTTGTTACAATTACACCACGTTAATCATGAAACATACACCCCCGCCCTTCTTCTTCTCGGAGACATGTTTATTCCTGTCGGTGTGATGCACAAAAAATCCAGGTGGCTGTACCAGCTACCGACAGCATACCCCGAGAGAACCATGTTTCCGTGAATATGTATGTTACAATCCCTGATGTCTCTCTGGAAAGCAACCCTTGCCCTAATTTCGTCTACCTTGTTATCTAGAGACTGGACATTAGAGAGTAATATACTCAGAAGCGGTGGGTGGTGTGCACGCCTCCAAAGTCTGACCAGGAGACCGCTCCGTCTACCTCTTCTCCAGGGGCATTTCTTTGGGTCAGCCTCTGGAATCAGTTCAAATACCCTAGGTGAAAGTCGTATTCCTGGTCGTAGTACTGATATCCAATAGTTCTTCCCAGCTGTATATAATAACACTTAAGATTTTCTGGGCTAACAATGTAAGAAATAATACATAAAAAATGTAAATACTAAAATACTCTTCTTCTTATTGGTGTCCTTTAGTAGTGGTTTCATTATTTGGGCTGCAATTTCTGAGGCTGGTAATTCTAATGAACCTATCCTCTGCAGTAACTCTGGGTTTTCCTTTCCTGAGGCAGTGTCACGACTTCCGCCGAGGTCGGTCCCTCTCCTTGTTCGTGCGGCATTCGGCGGTCGACGTCACCGGTCTTCTAGCCATCGCCGATCCATCTTTCATTTCCATTTGTTTTGTCTTGTTTTCCCGCACACCTGGTTTGCATTCCCTCATTACTCGTCTTGCATATAACCCTCTGTTTTCCTCCATGTCTGTGTGTGGAATTGTTATGTGTAAATGTATGTGTACTCCAGGCTGGTTTGCGCCGGTTTATTGTAACCCGTGTGTGTTTAGTTTTCTGAGTGCCGTGTTTTTGTTCGCCTCAATAAAGGTTTGCTACCCATTTCTGCTCTCCTGCGCCTGACTTCCCTGCAGCCAGTTACACACTCCCTTACAGGCAGTCCTCATGAGAGCCAGCTTCATCATAGCGCTTGATGTGTTTTGCAACTGCACTTGACGAAACTTCTTATTCTTGAAATTTTCCAAATTGACTGACCTTCATGTCCTAAATTAATGATGGACTGTCGTTTCTCTTTGCTTATTTGACCTGTTCTTGCCATAATATGGACTTGGTATTTTACCAAATAGGGCAATCTTCTGTATATCACCCCTACTTTGTCACAACACAACTGATTGGCTCAAACACAATAAGAAGGAAAGAAACAGGTACACCTGTCAATTTAAATGCATTCCAGGTGACTACCTCATGAAGCTGGTTGAGAGAATGTCAAGAGTGTGCAAAGATGTCATTAAGGCAAAGGGTGGCTACTTTTTTTGGTTACTACATGATTCCATATGTGTTATTTCATAGTTTTGTTGTCTTCACTATTATTCTATAATGTAGAAGATAGTTAAAATAAAACTCTTGAATGAGTACGTGTCCAAGCTTTTGACTGGTACTGTATATTTATTTTTATTGGTCTGCGAGCCTACAAAAGGGGGGCCTCTGTCTCTTTCCATTCCTCTGTCTCTTTCATCAATGCTGCTGTGAATCTATGAATCACTTTCTAGTGTCCAGTTATGCATTGACTTTGCCCCCTTATGGCTCAGGTGGACCAGGCTACTGCAGGCATCCTGGCCCTGGGACTGAAGAGGGGGGACAGACTGGGCATGTGGGGACCCAACACATGAGTGGGTCCTGTTCTAGTTTGCCACAGCCAAGGCTGGCATCATACTGGTGTGCACTGACACTGATGGCACGTAGAAGGAGGAATCTTAATAGGAAAAAACGTGCTAGTTTTTGCACCCTCTTTGTGGGTACATTAAAGAAGATGTTTTCAGTGGTTATGTTTTGTTCTCTCTGACAGGCGTCTGTTAACCCAACCTATCAGGTGCAGGAGTTTCAGTTTGCTTTGAGGAAGGTGGGTCATTTGAGTTGGCAGTCATTTCATGTCATATGTTTTGTTCAATGAGAACAGCACTGGGTTTGGAGCTCTTAAGTAGGATGGGCCGCTGATTGCTTTTGAAACATTTTATGATGATAATGATGTTGATGTTCATTGGTGGTAATAAGTGTTATGCAGGTGGTAATGCAAGCAGGTGAATGTAATATTCTCTTCTTTGCTGGTCTTGACCCAGGTGGGATGCAATGCCATTATGTTCCCGACCCAGTTTAAGACCCAGAAGTACTGTGGCATTCTCAGATAGAGCTGTCCAGAGATGGACACTGCTATCACAGGATCTGTCAAGAGTGCCAGGTATGACCACACTGCTTTCTTCTTTTGATGAATTCTCAACTATCAGTTACATTGAGTGATGGTCAAAGCACAATACCCACAAAAAACCTGCATCCTGTTCTGGAGGGTACAACACTTTGAACATTGCAGATAGAAATATCTTAATTAGAGCTGGCATGATTCCCTATGCTACATGGTTGAGGCGTGTCTGTCTTTTCTACATCTATGTGAACGTTCTGTAACATTGCATGCCACTGAGCGTGACGCCTCCTCCTCAGACTCCCAGACCTCCACACAGTAATAGTGACAGACGGCCAGTAGCTGGGGATGTACCATCCGGAGGACGTGATGCAGGCAGGGAGTAGGAAACACGTGCAGCAGCTGGATGAGCTGCAGAAGAAGTTGTCCTTTGACGACCCCATCAACATTCAGTTCACATCGGTACTTTAACTAACTGCATACTCTCTCTCTCTCTTCATTCTTCCTATTGGATCCTGCACTCACAGTTAATCTTTTCTTGGTCATGGTATTCAACAAATCTACACTGTGAATGTTAAATCGTTTGTTGACATCGATCTGAATAACTCACAGTATTGAGTAATGATGCATGCTCCAGTTGACCTATTCAAATTAATTTGTATATGCATTGCTTTGTTTTTGCTATTTCTCTGACATACTTTTTTGTCTGTTGTTAGGGTACGACGGGAAACCCCAAAGGTGCCACCCTCTCCCACCACAACATCGTCAACAATGACTACTTTTTTGGCATGCGAGTGGGCTATGACTGGAGGGTGAGTGCCCTGCCCACACAGACACATATGATTCCAGACAACGGGTGATGTGCCAACCTGGCAGCTATGGAGAGTGAAAGGTATGGCAGAAATATCTAAGTCCTGGTGGAGAACATGCATTCATTGTTATTGAGAAGTTTTCTGGGACAGTAAACCGTGGTGTAGGTTTATTTTTGTCCCTCAATCAAGTTTTTCCACTCTTCCTCCCCCCCCCCCCCCAGGTGTACCTTACCTTTGTCGACATGCTGGGCCAGCCTGACTTGGCCAAGTTCAACTTGTCGTCAGTGGAGGGAGGTAAGAGATCATGTTAAACTCCGGTCATTGGTTTCTGTTCTAATCATATTCTTGAAATCAAATGTATTGAACATTAGTTAGGATGGTTTGAAATCCTGCATACTCGGGGGTCCTAGAGGACCGGTATTGGAATCTTGGAATTGATGATAGCAAATGTATGTCTTAGATGACATATATGTGTTTGTTTCTGCATTTTAGGCATCATGGCTGGTTCCCTGTGTCCACCTGAAGTAGTGAAAGTCATTTCTACCATGGGCGTTAAGGAACTCTTAGTGAGTAATGTTTTTCTTAAGTTAATTGATTACTTTAAGTTAATTGATTATTGGATATAAGTGATTGTCCAGAGAGTTCACTCACATGGTTTCCCTGGCCCGAGTCAGTCCCTGGTTAGCAGGGAAGGCTCAAAACGAGCTGTGAGCTTGCCCTTCAGGACCGTCACTGCAGGGCGCAGTTAATATATTTTTTCGTTAGAGGGAGACATTTTAACACGCAAACGTCCTTCCAGATTCATCATTGCAGGGTTGTTGGCCAACTCTACTGCATGTGTTTGTTTTAGCCCAGCACTAACACACATGCTTCTACTAATAAGCTACAGATTAATATTTTGATTAGCTGAATCGGGTGTATTAGTGTTACGCTGGGACAAAAGCCTGCAAACCATGTAGCTCCCCAGGAGTAAGGTTGGCTATCCCTATGATATTGTCTCTCTGTTAATGTGTTCATCTGTTTACGCACAGTAGTTGAACATGGAATCAAGACAGACAAGATAACATCTTTATTTCTTCGATGTTTATTGGATGTGAGTTGTTCACCTCCGAAAGTCGAAAAAAAATACATTTATGATGTTCAATATACATAAAAAAAAGAAGAGTCAAATCTTAAGAGTTATGATACTCACAGAGTTTGGTAAGTGTTTGATGCTTATAGACAATCCATTGACTTAGCAGTAAAAAGTATATTTTTTCAATGTCAATCAATTACTTTAAATGAAATGGAACACAGTGTGTCTGGATGTGTCCGCTAACAAATGAAGCATTGCCACAGCAGGGGGGATGGAAAAGGCAAAATATTTAGTATATTACTTATTTAGTCAAAGACATGACACCTCTGCCACCTTTTCTCATATCCATTTTGAACTGTACACTATTTTCCCCTGTGATAACAGATTTAAATGCATTGCAAACCCTTTTAAACTTAATTCATGTAAGAATTAAGTATCATTGTATCTCTAGGGAGATTGTCCTTTGTATGTATTCAGTCTTTAAACGAAAGATACTGCTGGAGAACTGGAGTCCTCTCTTTGTTCATGTCATCTCTGACTGTTCCTTCTCAACTTTGACCTGCCATCGCTCCGTTGTCTCATAAACCCTTTCAGAAAAAGTCCTCAGCCGCCTGCGCTGTGATGTGTCGTTTACCTTTGGTCAGAGTTTGAGAGGGGTCACGCTACGTCGACGTCCGTTTTACGGTCACAGTCCTTTCAGGATGTTTCCTCAGTCTGACAGAGAATTTCTCACAGGAAAAGCGAGACAGCGAGACATGACCAGCCGAGTGACCCATAGTAAATAAAGGGAGACCTGGCCTGGAGCATTCCATTTAGGTTTTTTGGGGGAATTTGGGGGAATTATGCAGGCCATTGCTGTGGCAGTAGGCGGCAGGGTCCTGAAAGGTGAAGGTGTAAAGCTGGCGTCAGGGAGAGCGAGACGAGGAGAGTCAACATGGCTGTTTGTCTGAGTGTTGGTTGTAGGATGCTTGACAAATTCCTCAGCCGTTGAAAAGAGAGTGGGATGAAAGAAAGGTGTGTGTTTGTATTGATAAAGGTTGTGTGTATGTTGTGTGTGTGGGTTGTGTGAATGTTGTCTGTGAACTGAACCACACAATTCTTCCCCTTGTGTACAAGTGTTTTCTTGAGTCTCTGCTTCGTGTAAGCCTTTTGGTTTTCTGTTTGTGATTTTTGTGTGCATGTGTGTGTGTCATGTATCACTCCCTGTGTGTACATGTGAAATTGAGATTTGGCAGATAGTGAGATGGACAGTCTTGAAGTAGCAGTTAGAGTTGCTTTCTTTCTTTCTCTGCACACGTACCAAGCCCGTCACCTGGACAGGCCTTTCCCCCCAGACAGCGTCTCCTGTAGAAAGACATAAACATCAGCAGCCAAGTCAAACAGTCTGCCATCCTACTGGTCAACGCCATGACCGGGACACGCTGTTCTGTTCTGGACAGGACACCAAGGCCAAGATGGAAAAAGAACAGCCAGGGGACAGACTCTGACGAGCAGACAGAGAGTTCTGGGGGAAAGAACAGGGAAAGGGAAAGAAGAACGTCAAGCTAGGCAGGTCCCAAACCATCCCCCGACATTAAGTGCTACTGTCTCAAGCCAAAGTCATGTTGTGTCCTACACACACAAATTCCCACCTTTATATGAATACAAGCTGTGAGGAAAGCATTGAAGCCTGAAAGGGACCAGCAAAAATGTGAAATGTGTATCAATAATCAAAACCCTTTGTCAAGATGTACTTCGGTAAATTCATGACTTTAAACTCTCGCAAGTCTGATACTGAGAAACTCATAACCCGCTGGGCACACCACGTCATTTCAGTATGGCTAATTGGGTAATATTTGGTTGAAACATTGATCAATAAGATTTCAACCTACAGTGCATTCGGAAAGTATTCAGACCCCTTCCCTTTTTCCACATTACAGCCTTATTTTAAAGTGTATTAAATAAAAAAATCAATATACACACATTACCCCATAATGACAAAGCAAAAACAGTCCACCTGCGGTAAATTCAATTGATTGAACATGATTTGGAAAGACACACACCTGTCTATATAAGAGCAAAAACCAAGCCATGAAGTCGAAGGAATTGTCCGTAGAGCTCCGAGACAGGATTGTGTAGAGGCACAGATCTGGGGAAGGGTACCAAAACATTTCCGCAGCATTGAAGGTCCCCAAGAACACAATGGCCTCCATCATTCTTAAATGGAAGAAGTTTGGAACCACCAAGACTCTTCCTAGTGCTGCTCGCCTGGCCAAACTGATCAATTGGGGAGAAGGGTCTTTGTCAGGGAGGTGACCAAGAACCCGATGGTCACTCTGACAGAGCTCCAGAGTTCCTCTTTGGAGATGGGAGAACCTTCCAAAAGGACAACCATCTCTGCAGCACTAAACCAATCAGACCTTTATGGTAGAGTGGCCAGGTGGAAGCCACTCCTCAGTAAAAGGCACACGGCAGCCCGCTTGGAGTTTGCCAGAAGAAACAAGAATCTCTAGTCTGATGAAACCAATATTGAACTCTTTGGCCTGAATGCCAAGGGTCATGTCTGGAGGAAACCTGGCACCATCCCTATGGTGAAGCATGGTGGTGGCAGCATCATTCTGTGGGGATGTTTTTCAACGGCAGGGAATGGGAGACTTTTCAGGATCAAGGGAAAGATGAATGGCGCAAAGTACGGACAGATCCTTGAGGAAAACCTGCTCCAGAGCGCTCAGACTGGGGCAAATGATTACCTTCCAACAGGACAACGACCCTAAGCACACAGCCAAGACAACACAGGAGTGGCTTCGGGACAAGTCTCTAAATGTCCTTGAATGGCCCAGCCAGAGCCCGGACCTGAACCTGATCTAACATCTCTGGAGAGACCTGAAATTAGCTGTGCAGCGACGCTCCCCATCCAACCTGACAGAGCTTGAGAGGATCTGCAGAGAAGAATGGGAGAAACTCCCCAAATACAGGTGTGCCAAGCTTGTAGCATCATACCCAAGAAGACTCGAGGCTGTAATCGCTGCCAAAGGTGCTTCAACAAAGTAGTGAGTAAAGGGTCTGAATACTTATATATACTGTAATATTTCAGTTACATATACATTTGCAAAAATGTCTGAACCTGTTTTTGCTTTGTCATTATGGGATATACACAATATCCCATAATGACAAAGCAAAAACAGGTTCAGACATTTTTGCAAATGTATATGTAACTGAAATATTACAGTATATATCATCAACAGTAGGTTGATGAGGGGAAAAAACAATTTAATCAATTTTAGAACAAGCGGTCTGAATACTTTCCTAATGCCCTGTGCATTCAACTCACTCAATAAGCCAAATGCAAGTTGAATTTCTTAAAGCACAACCAAATACCAAAAGAAAAACAATGTCTGATTTTTGGTTTAGTTGTCAATTCAAATGTCTATCATTGCGCTTTCAACCCATTAAAAGCACAGCAAAGTTCAAATGGTAATACAATGTCAGATATTAGGTTTATTTATACAACAGATTAATTTGTTATCATTGTGAATTTGTTATCAATTTTATAGCAGAACCAAATGACCTGGATTGCAGTTGAGATTACATTAAAAGTGCATATTGCAAGTGATCAATGGCAGTCAAGATTCTGAGCAGATTATTACAGTAATTGTTAAGATCTCCACAGACCTGTGACGACCTACTGTACTCATGCTATCTTGAACATACATGCTTTATATGATTACGTAAGAAGAAATGTATAGTTACAGTAACCTCAAATGTGGCCATGGATGTGTGACTCATTTTAAGGTTCAATTTTACATTTGTTTGTAAGATACTATTTACTGTATTACAAAAGTAATATTGAATTGTGTTTGGTTGACAACACAACCAAATATTAACATTTAAATGTGATGTATCTACTGCTTGGAAAGTTCCATCTAAGCCACTGGCTTAATCCTATTTTTTTACTTTTATTTTTGTTTGCGTTGGAGACGTGAATCCAACACATCATTTGTTACCTTGTTGACAAGTTAATAGGTTATTTATTGTATTTCAAAAGTGATAACGCAACCAAACAACATTTGAAAGAGATTTATCTACTGCTTGGATAGTTCCATCTGTGCCACTGATTTAGTATGGCTTTAATTCCAGTTTGTTGACAAGTTAATAATGGATATGTTGGATTCAAGTCTCCATCTCAAAATAAAATCGAAGAATAGGACTAAATCAAACTTTAAATGCACTTTAAAGTGGCAATATGTACATTTTTGGGCAACGTGACCAAAATCACATAGAAATATGAGTTATAAATCTATCATTCAACTTGAAAGTAAGTCTAAAGCGGTAGATCAGTTCTATATAAGCTATTTCTATGCTTCCCATTCTTAAGTTTTGTTTGTACACCAGCTTCAAACAGCTGAAACAACAATATTTTTGATTATGGAAAATATATTTCACAGCGGTTTAGATGGTACAATAGTTCTCTACACTATACTAGCTTATTTTGTCACACAAACTGAAATTAGGCAAACTATTAGAGATTTAGCAACCAGAGATTGGGGCAGGGATTTCTGCTTAGTGCAACTTTAAATAAAGTTTGATTTGATTTAGTCCTATTCTTTAACTTTGATTTTTTTGGTTGGATGGAGGAGTGAATCCAACATATCAATTATTCATTTGTAGACCAACTGGAATTAAAGCCAGACGAAGTCCAGTGGCACAGATGAAACTTTCCAAACAGAAGATGCATCTCCTGCAAATCTTGATATTTGGTTGCGTTGACAACCAAATAAAATTCAGTATCACTAAATATCATATCATACAATTTTAAATCAGCAAGCGCCTGAAATCGTAAGTCTATTGTATTGTCTTTTTTTGTTGAATTCGGGGTTGAATTTAAACAATAGCTGTTAGGGTTGCAAATTATATATATGCCTAAATAGCATGATTGATGATATACAGTGCCTTCAGGAAGTATTCACACCTCTTGACTTTTCCACATTGTGTTGTCTTAGTGCCTGAATTTAAAATCTATTGAATTGAGATTTTTTTGTCACTGGCCTTAACACAACACCCCCATAATGTCAAAGTGGAATTATGTTTTTCAAAGTATTCAACCCGTTTATTATGGCAAGCCTGAATAAGTTCAGGAGTGAACATTTGCTTTATAAGTTGCATGGACTCTGTGTGCAATAATAGTGTTTAACATGATTGGTGGATGACTACCTCATCTCTGTACCCCACATATACAATTATCTGTGAAGTCCCTCAGTCAAGCAGTGCACAGATTCAACCACCAAGAACAGGGAGGTTTGCCAATGACTCGCAAAGACGGGCACCTATTGGTAGATGGATAAAAATGAAAAAAAGCAGATATTGAATATCCCTTTGAGCATAGTGAAGTTATTAATTACACTTTAGATGGTGTGTCAATACACACAGTTACTACAAAGACACAGGTGTCCTTCCTAGGAAACCACTCAGGGATTTCAACAATGGTGACTTTAAAACAGTTACAGAGTTTAATGGCTGTGATAGGAGAAAACTGAGGATGGCTCAACAACATTGTAGTTACTCTACAATACAAACCTAATTGACAGATTGAAAATAAGTAAGCTTGTACAGAATAAAAACATTCCAAAACATGAATCCTGTTTGCAATAAGTAAAGTACAGTAATATTGCAAAAAATGTGGCAAAACAATATATTTATGTCCTGGATACAAAGTGTTATGTTTGGGGCAAACCCAACACAACACATTACTGAGTACCACTCTCCATATTTTCAAGAATAGTGATGGCTGCATCATGTTATGGGTAATGCTTGTAATTGTTAAGGGTTGGGGAGTTTTACAGATATAAAATAAACAGAATGGAGCTAAGCACAGGCATAATCCTAGAGAAAAACCTGACTCAGTCTGCCTTCCACCAGGCACTGGGAGATTAATTCACCTTTTAGCAGGACAATAACCTAAAGCCTAAGGCCCACTATGGAGTTGCTTACCAAGAAGACAGTGAATGTTCTTGAGTGGCCGAGATACAGTTTTGACTTAAATCTACTTGAATAATCTATTGCAAGACCTGAAAATGCTTGTCTAGCAATGATCAACAACCAATTTGACAGAGCTTGATTTATAATTTTTTTTTAAACATAATGGGCAAATGTTGCACAATCCAGGTGTGGAAAGCTCTTAGAGACTTACCCAGAAAGACTCACAGCTGTAATTGCTGCCAAAGATGCTTCTACAAAGTATTGACTCGGGGGTGTGAATACTTGTATAAATAAGATATTTCTGCATTTCTTATTCAATAAATTAGCAAACATTTTCTACAAACATGTTTTCACTTTGTCATTATGGGGTATTACGTACAGATGGCTGAGAAAAAAATAGATTTAATCCATTTTGAATTCAGGCTGTAACACAACAAAATGTGGAATAAGTCAAGGGGTATGAATACTTTCTCAAGGCACTGAGTGATAAAGTATGGTCACATTTAATTTGCTATCAATAAGGGGTGCTGTTTACACTTTGAAGATTTTTCGTTCCCAGATTAAACTGCCTCGTACTCAATTCTTGCTCGTACAATATGCATATTATTATTACTATTGGATAGAAAACACTCTCTAGTTTCTAAAACCGTTTGAATTATTTCTCTGAGTGAAACAGAACTCATTCTACAGCACACTTCCTGTCAAGAAGTGAGATTTCTGAAATTGAGGTCTCTGTTCCAGGGTCGGTTTATAAATTCCCTTATAAGCTATGGGGCTACATGCACTGCATAYSCTTTCCCCTAGATGTCAGTAAGCGGTGAGACTTTGAATGGAGCGGATAGCACCATCTGGGGGAGTATAAAACCTCTTGGAACGGAAGTACCGACCTTTTCGACGAGGCGCCTGACGCATGAGGGACACCGGCATGGCGTCTTCAAAAGCTTTCGGTTTAGCAGTTCTATATCTCCGGCTCTGATTTAATTTGTTTTTTGTCTTAAAAACATCATAAGGTAGTTAATTTAAACCGACTTATAGCAGTTTATAGCAGTTTATTGCGATTTTCTGGAGTTTCTTTGTCAGCCGTTATCACGAGTTGGGCACCTCTCCGGTACATCGGCGTTAGCAGCTAATTTCTACAGGAGTAGAGGACATCTTTCAACCAAAAGACGATTGTTCTGGACAAAGGACCACTTGCCCAAGATTCTGATGGAAGATCATCCAAAAGTAAGAGCTATTTATGATGTTAATTCGTATATCTGTGGAAAGATGTAAAATTATTAGTCCGCCATTGATTTAGGCATGGTCTCGCTGTAACGCACGCTGAATGTCGAGTAACGTTAATTTTAAAAATCTAACACAGTGGTTGCATTAAGAACTAATGTGTCTTTCATTTGCTGTCTAACCTGTATTTTTTTGTCAAGTTTACGATTAGTTATCGATTAGATTAGGTGCCTCTCCAAGATGGCGCCGGCCAGATTGCCTGAAATGTTGCTACTAATCACATTGTATAACCACGATTTGTGCTGCTAAATATGCACATTTTCGAACAAAACCTATATGCATTGTGTAATATAATGTTACAGGACTGTCATCTGATGAAGTATATCAAGGTTAGTCAAAAATTATATATCTTTTGCTGGATTGTTACGATCGCTAACCTTTGCTACTGGTAAACGGCTTGTGTTTCCGGCTATTGTGGTAAGCTAATATAATGCTAAATTGTGTTTTCGCTGTAAAACACTTAAAAAATCTGAAATATTGGCTGGATTCACAAGATGTTGGTCTTTCATTTGCTGTACGCTGTGTATTTTTCAGAAATGTTTTATGATGAGTATTTCGGTATTTGACGTTGGTCTCTGTAATTATTCTGGCTGCTTCGGCACTATTTCAGATTGCAGCTGCAATGTAGAACTGTGATTTATACCTGAAATATGCACATTTTTCTAAAAAAACATATGCTATACAATAAATATGTTATCAGACTGTCATCTGATGAAGTTGTTTCTTGGTTAGTGGCTATATATATCTTTATTTGGTCGAAATTGTGATAGCTACATGCAGGAAAAAAATTGTGGGAAAAAAAGTTGTGTCTTTTGCTATCGTGGTTAGCTAATAGATTTACATATTGTGTCTTCCCTGTAAAACATTTTAAAAATCAGAAATGATGGCTGGATTCACAAGATGTGTATCTTTCATCTGGTGTCTTGGACTTGTGATTTAATGATATTTAGATGCTAGTATTTACTTGTGACGCTATGCTAGGCTATGCTAGTCAGCTTTTTTACTGTGGGGGGTGCTCCCGGATCCGGGATGGTGTGCAAGTAGAAGTTAAACCTACCCTTTGGAATTACTTTTTATCCCCAATTTCGTGATACGATCTTGTCTCATCGCTGCACGGACTAGGGATAGGCGAAGGTCGAGAGTCATACGTCCTCTGAAACATGACCTGCCAAGCCGCACTGCTTCTTAACACACTGCTCGCTTAACCTGGAAGCCAGCTGCACCAATGTGTCGGCGAAAACACCATCCAACTGACAACCAAGTTCAGCTTGCAGGTACCCGGTCGCCACAAGGAGTCGCTAGAGCACGATGAGCCAAGGAAATCCCCCCCCCCCGGCCAAACCCTCCCCTAACGACACCTTGCCAATTGTGCATCACCCCATGGGGCTTCCGGTCACGGCCGGCTGTAACAGCCTGGGATCAAACCCGAGGCTACAGTGGCACATCAGCACTGCGATGCAGTGCCTTAGACCGCTGCTCCACTCGTGGCTGGTCAAATGAATTTTATTTTTAAGTGGAGATCTCTCAACTATCATTCTCACAATAGCACATTGGTAATAGTCAGTGAAAATATCAGAGCTGGGCTGTGCTTGGTTAAAACCCTGGATGGGAGACCATAGGGTAGCTGTAGATAAATCAATTATCCAGCCCATAGTTTTTTTCTGATAGTGGATATAACGTTGAAGATCTGACATGGTTTTAATGGTACAAATTCAACATATTTTATAGGGTTTTCTATGTTGAAATTTGGTTAACATGATGACAATCCTGTGCTTGAAATTTCACCCTCAAAACAACAGTTTAGGTTGAAGACCTTTTTCAAATCCAATGTATTTTCCACATGAATTCCACTACACAATACGATGACAAATTACATTGAAACAACGTTGATTCAACCAGTTTGTGTCCAGTGGGAAGCTTGCTAGCTTCAGCTCATAAATTCACTTAACTGAGGTTTAACTTGCCTATTTGCGGACTCGTTTTGTAATTTGTCGAGTCATCACCGGTCAGATTACCTCTTTTAATGGCGCGTGCCCTTCTTGGCTCTCTTTGTCTTGACTTTGCAGCTGCTGAAGGCAGAGCTGTCTCTGATCTGCTTTCCTCTCTGTGAGGACGGAGAGACACAGAGCGCATCAGGGCGCTGGCGGCTAGAGTCCATCCACCTAGTGGGGGGAAACAGAGAGAATTAGACACAGGGTCTTGGAAAAGGACGGGACATTTTCCAATTACTGGAGGAAAAGTGTGGTACAATATGGCTACCACGTTTGGCTTGTTAGCCAGGTTAAATATGAGCTCCTTACTTGCGCAGAGGGGCAAGCGTGCAGGTGCAGCTCCAGGGGTTGTTGGAGAGCGTGAGGTTGGTGATAGTGGTGAACTCCAGGCTGTTGGGGAGGGACTTGAGCTTGTTGTTGTCCAGGTGCAGAGACTTGATGGCCGTCACTCCGTTGAATGCAGCGTCAGAGAACTAGAGGCAGAGACACAGACACAGTATAAGAGGCTTTTTAGTTTCATTAAAAGAGATCGACTTTGACAAGATATTCAAAACATAACCAAGAACAGTCTTGTCCTTCAAAAGTAATTAATTGCATGTATAATAGCTTCCCACGGCTCATTTGACATCCCTAAATTCAACTATTGAAATCCCTAAAATCAACCAGTATATCAGGTAAATCTCCCCTTTCATTTAGCAGAAGCTTTTCTCCAAAGCGACTTACAGTAAGTAGTGAGTGCATACATTTTCGTACGGGTCCCCCATGGGAATCGAACCCACAACCCCTGTATTGTAAACGCCATGCTCTACCGACTGAGACACTCTCACAGGGCATTGAGGTCACACCAAGCCTGCTGATAGATGGATGTAGAATTTGTTCTACCTTTGTAGTTAGACCTCATCCATAATATCTGTCAGAGGGCAGACCGAGATGTTTGGTAGAGGGAATCCTTTTCTTTTTTTTTCCTACAGCAGAGTCACTCTGTCATGAAAGCCTCCACTCATAACTGGTTCCTGCAGCGTTGCTTATGTAAACTTGACTGTCTCACCCCTCTCTTCTCCTAAACTTCATATGCGTTTGTGAGGCCGCTAAAAACTTCACAGAGGTGCAAGATGAACTGATGCTCACCATGTCAAGTTTGGCTCTTAGCCTTCTAGCAGGAGGAGAGAGGGAAGGAAGGAGGTCCGGGGGCAGCTGTGAGAGGAGGGTGGGCTTTGCTTTGGGGGGATGAGTTATGTATGTCTATAAGAGATGAAGCTATTGATTGAGGCGTCTTTTTGGAAATTTCCACTGCGGAGGTTCGCGAGCACCGAGGTGGATATTTCTGGTAATTTGAGGCAATGGAAGATGGATGACTTCCAGCATGGCCAGGTTGCTCTCTCTCTCTCTCTCTCTCTCTCTCGCTCTCTCTCTCGCTCGCTCTCTCTCGCTCTCTCTCGCTCTCGCTCTCTCTCGCTCTCTCTCGCATCGCTCTCTCTCGCTCTCTCTCGCTCTCTCTCTCGCTTCGCTCTCGCTTCTCTCGCCTCTCGTTCTCTCTCTCTCGCTTCTCTCTCTCTCACTCCTCGCTCTCTCTCTCGCTCGCTCTCCTCTCGCTCTCTCTCGCTCTCGCTCTCTCTCGCCTCTCTCCGCTCGCTCTCGCTCTCTCGCTCTCTCTCTCGCTCGCTCTCGTTCTCTCGCTCTCGTTCTCTCTCTCTCGCTCTCTCTCTCTCACTCTCTCGCTCTCTGCTCTCTCTCGCTCTCTCTCTCTCGCTCTCTCTCTCTCGCTCTCTCTTCTCTCTCCTCTCGCTCTCTCTCTCACGCTCTCTCTCTCTCTCACACTCTCTCATGCTTTCTCTCTCTCTCACGCTCCCTCTCTCTCTGAGCCACTCCTCTACCAGGAAGGCTTGCAAAGGGCCCAATTGTCCATTCAACTGAGGGGCGATGTACAAGCTAAAAATACTTGTCCTTCATGGGCCACGGAACACCCTGCCTCTATTTACCTCTCTCCTAAACCTTACTGACCTGTTTGTAGGATCCTCGTGCTGAGGGCAAAAAAATGCACAAAGCTGAAAATAACACTTGTGTAAGAATTAGGCTGGGACATGCTTGGATATGGCCAAGCAAAAACAAAACACCTTCAAAATAACCATGTTCCCCGCCACCCCAAAACCTCGACATCTCCCGCTGCTTTTCCCTCACTCTAACTCACAGGTATACAGTCTGCCAGAGAGATGTCTTCATACTGTAGCGTGGATACTGTACACTCAAATATTAGATTCACTCCTAGTGTTGAATAAACTTTGAGTTTGGAATGTATGCAGCAAGGTAGTCCCTCCGTCAGTATATGGAGTTATAACGGGCAGTGTGTTCATTGGGAATTAGGCAGAAAAGCTCTCATCTGAGTCTCTCTCGAGGCCTTCTCATCTCTCCACTCAGGCCTTGATTGGGGTTGGTCAGCCGAGGGAGATAGCGATCATGCAACCTTGTTACATTTTACATTGTTACGCTATGAGTTACTAGGTGAAGGGTTGGCTGTGTTATCTCTAGATAGGAAACCATTTCCAGTGCTACCTGGACTGTGCCTGCTGTTGTTCCATGAACTCTGTAGCCTTGGGGTGTCTGTATGATAGTTCAAACTTCTCTGCCATAGACTGGAGCGATTATAGGGGACATCTATGCATCACTCGATTTGTAAATAGTGACTCCCCAAAGGATGGAAACTAGCCAGATCTTAAAAGCCTCTTCAGACTGCACCATTTAAGTGTCATGAGGCAGTCACCCACCTCAAACACCAACGTGAACCTCAGGAATGATCCATCACTGCGTCAACACCGCCCCCTCACTGTATGGTCAATGATATCTTGGGCTTTCTGTATGTGCCTTGGGGAACCCCTGTCTGACGGTGTGTTTGGGTTTACAGTACATGCTGAAGAGTGTGGTCCATACCAGCGGTTTGTAATGATGCTACTAGGTGATTGTTTGGAATCTCCCAGTTGGGAAGATGTACATGCTGCCCATATCATTCCCATGTATTTCCTTAATGTAAAGAGCAGGGACCTCAGCCCTCCAACATCACTTCTTGTCCTCACAAAGCTAGATTGGACATGAATCCAATCTTCAACACCAACTGTCCACCAACCAACTACATATGGGAATGGAGCTACACAATACTAAAACACCAATGCTCTCTACCACTGTGCAAAACTCCAGACCCACACAATCTCAGATGCAGAGTAAACTTAAACTAAAACTAAAACTAATCAAGAAAAAAATATTTTGTAAACTGATAGGAAATAATTAACCCATTTGAAAAACTAACACTATACTGAAACTATGTTTGCCTCCCCCCAAAAAAGTTAAATAAAAACCATCATGAATTATGTTATGTTTTAGTTTTTTTTCTAGATCTAATGGGGTTTTCAAGCTACTGAATCTAGCGGGTAAATATGGCTAGGAGATGGTGATGTTACAAATAGGCCTAGCTAACATGGAAAAAAATCTGCTAGGTAGCTAACTTGATTGTACTTACATGTACTACAAAAGTTAAAAAGCATTCGATTGGTGTAAACATGGGCGAGAGAGTTCCCTTTCGGCATATTTTTTGCACCAGTCTCGGCGCTATTCCTTTTAAATCTAGGGCTCTATTCAACGCTTCAGCGTTAGAGAATCTGCGATTGAAATTGTAAGGTCATTTCAGATTGAGCTGACATATGCAGCGTTTACCGTGAATGGTGTCTCCGCTAAAGTGGAAACATTGCCTTTAAATTTTAATCACGCTGTAAAGCTGATCTTATGTGATGTGGATTTAACAGAACCCCTAATCTATGACCTGACCCATCACCGTACGTATTACTGCCCCCCCCAGTTGCAAGATGTGACCCCCCCCCTCCAAATAAAAAAATACAAAAAGAAACTATACAACAAAATGTAGCCTCCCAGGCAATGCTTTCTATCCAACACTGCAACTAAATAATATAAAAACTATATAGAAATATTTTTACTAAATGAAAACTAACTGAAACTAAACTGAATTCAAATAAAAATCGAAAAATTAATAGAAATATCACAAAACTATAATAACCTTGACCTTTGAAAGATGCTCTCTTTTCACCACACCATACCCCGAGCAGAGCAATCAGGATCAAAGAACACAATCAACAGTTTTTTTTTTGTGTGTTTTTATTTTCCAACCGGGAGTCATGCTGAGACCAAGTCTCTTTCTCAGATGAGCCCTGCATACACATCAATACACATCAAAAGCATCAATATACACGAAACACATGAATAATACACATCAATATACACATCAATACACTAAAAGCAAAACGCAACCATAGAAAATAAACACGTTGTTCAGTAAAAAGGTCCTCAATCAGCCTTTTGAATTGCCCTAGAGGCACCGATTCATCCAATTTTAGAGAACCTTGGAGAGCAAGGTGCAAAAAAACTAAAAGCAGATCGACCTAACTCAGTGGAGATCAAAGGAATCTCCGGAGTTAGCCATCCCTGAGACCGGGTCTGGAATCTCGTAAGTCTATCAGTTAACAATGAAGTAAGGTATGGCGGAAGTTTATGCAGGAGGCTTTATAAAGAACGAGTGCAATGCATCGATCTACAAAGTTTTAAAGAGGGCCAGCCTACTTTCTGATAAAGAGTATAGTGATGTGTATGGAACCTATTGCCTGTAATAAAGTGTAGTGCGCTATGATAAACTGCGCCCGATGGCTTCAATACAGTAGCAGCTACATTCATATAGACAATATCCCCATAGTTTATAACCAGTATGAATGTTGACTGAATGATTTGTTTTGTGCTATTTAATGAAAGGCATGACCTATTCGTATAAAATAAGCCCATTTTAATTCTTAACTACTGTAACTCGTCAACATGCTTTTTGAAAGATAGATTTTCATCAATCCAGATGCTCAGATATTTATAAGCAGGGACATGATCAATGAGGGCGCCATCCAATGTACATATGCATAAATCCTCAGATACATTTTTATGTGGTTGGGAGAATAACATGTATACTTGGTTTACCTGCATTAAGTACCAATTTCAGTTCAACAAAGGCTTTCTGCAAAGAAATGAAGACAGATTGAAATAAGAGGCTGGTCAACCGTGGATGCAATAGCACACACAACAATGGCATCTGCATATAGGTTTATGTTAATTGTTTTTGCAGATATACCAACATTGTTTATATAGACAGTAAAAAATACAGGACCTAAAATCGATCCCTGTGGGATACCTTTTGTAATATCTAGGAAACCTGACTTGACATCATCAGAAAAAACACAGGGCCAGGACGTGTGTTCCGGGCATGTGCTGACCAACTGGCAGGTGTCTTCACTGACATTTTAAACATGTCCCTGATTGAGTCTGTAATACCAACATGTTTCAAGCAGACCACCATAGTCCCTGTGCCCAAGAACACAAAGACAACCTGCCTAAATGACTACAGACCCGTAGCACTCACATCCGTAGCCATGAAGTGCTTTGAAAGATTGGTAATGGCTCACATCAACACCATTATCCCAGAAACCCTAGACCCACTCCAATTTGCATACCGCCCAAACAGATCCACAGATGATGCAATCTCTATTGCACTCCACACTGCCCTTTCACACCTGGACAAAAGAAACACTTATATGAGAATAATATTAATTGACTACAGCTCAGTGTTCAACGCCATAGTACCCTCAAAGCTCATCAGTAAGCTAAGGATCCTGGGACTAAACACCTCCCTCTGCAACTGGATCCTGGACTTCCTGACGGGCCGCCCCCAGGTGGTGAGGGTAGATAGCAACACATCTGCCACACTGATCCTCAACACTGGCGCTCCACAGGGGTGCGTGCTCAGTCCCCCCCTGTACTCCCTGTTCACCCACGACTGCATGGCCAGGCACGACTCCAACATCATCATGAAGTTTGCAGACGACATAACAGTGGTAGGCCTGATCACTGACAACGACGAGACAGCCTATAGGGAGGAGGTCAGAGACCTGGCCTGGTGGTGCCAGATTAACAACCTATCCCTCAACGTAACCAAGACTAAGGAGATGATTATGATTATACAGGAAAAGGAGGACCGAGCACGCCCCCATTCTCATCAACGGGGCTGTAGTGGAGCAGGTTGAGAGCTTCAAGTTCCTTGGTGTCCACATCAACAACAAACTAGAATGGTCCAAACACACCAAGACAGTCGTGAAGAGGGCACGACAAAGCCTATTCCCCCTCGGGAAACTTAAAAGATTTGGCATGGGTCCTGAGATCCTCAAAAGGTTCTACAGCTGCAACATCGAGAGCATCCTGACTGGTTGCATCACTGCCTGGTACGGCAATTGCTCGGCCTCTGACCACAAGGCACTACAGAGGGTAGTGCGTACTGCCCAGTACATCACTGGGGCTAAGCTGCCTGCCATCCAGGACCTCTACACCAGGCGGTGTCAGAGGAAGGCCCAAAAATTGTGAAAGACCCCAGCCACCCCAGTCATAGACTGTTCTCTCTACTACCGCATGGCAAGCGGTACCGGAGTGTCAAGTCTAGGACAAAAAGGCTTCTCAACAGTTTTTACTCCTGAACAGGTAATCAAATGGCTACCCGGACTATTTGCATTGTGTGCCCCCCCAACCCTCCCCAACCCCTCTTTTTACGCTGCTGCTACTCTCTGTTTATCATATATGCATAGTCACTTTAACTATACATTCATGTACATACTACCTTAATTGGCCCGACCAACCAGTGCCCCAGCACATTGGCTAATCGGGCTATCTGTATTGTGTCCCGCCACCCGCCACCCACCACCCGCCAACCCCTCTTTTAGGCTACTGCTACTCTCTGTTCAACCATATCTACATGTACATACTACCTCAATCAGCCTGACTAACCGGTGTCTGTATGTAGCCTCGCTACTTTTATAGCGTCGCTACTGTATATAGACTGTCTTTTTACTGTTGTTTTATTTCTTTACTTACCTATTGTTCACCTAACACCTTTTTTGCATTATTGGTTAGAGCCTGTAAGTAAGCATTTCACTGTAAGGTCTACTACCGCTGTTGTATCGGCGCACGTGACAAATAACTTTGATTTGATTTGATTAATGATTCAAAAAAGTTTGCTAGACATTTTTGAGATGGGGCAATAATTATTTTGGTCGGAGGGTCACCACCTTTGTGGAGAGGAGCACATGGGCCGCTTTCCAAACCCTCGGGAAGCACCCGTGATAATCGTCAGTTTAAAAATATGTCAGTAGCTAGGTTTCCATCCAATTTGTGACCGATTTTCATGTGAATATTCAAAAATCTGCATAAAACAATATGCACATTTTTCCACCTTAAATTCCCATGTACCGAATGAAAAATGGGGTTCCATCACATTTTTAACTGCCACTGATGGATTTGTCACAAAAACTGTTGCGTTATATAGCAAATGTCACACAGTCTGGTCTTAGCACATGCGCTAAGTCTTAGCACAACAGCTCACAGATACAGTGAATTCAGGGGCGACAGATAGCCTAATGGCTAAAGCGTTGGGCCAGTAACCGAAAGGTTGCTGGATTGAATCCCCGAGCTGACAAGGTAAAAATCTGTCGTTCTGCGCCTGAACAAGGCAGTTAATCCACTGTTCCCCGGTAGGCCATCAACGTAAATAAGAATTTGTTAACTGACTTGCTCGTTAAAAAATATATATACACTGCTCAAAAAAAATAGGGAACACTTAAACAACACAATTTAACTCCAAGTCAATCACACTTCTGTGAAATCAAACTGTCCACTTAGGAAGCAACACTGATTGACATAAATTTCACATGCTGTTGTGCAAATGGAATAGACAACAGGTGGAAATTATAGGCAATTAGCAAGACACCCCCAATAAAGGAGTGGTTCTGCAGGTGGTGACCACAGACCCACTTCTCAGTTCCTATGCTTCCTGGCTGATGTTTTGGTCACTTTTGAATGCTGGCGGTGCTTTCACTCTAGTGGTAGCATGAGACGGAGTCTACAACCCACACAAGTGGCTCAGGTAGTGCAGCTCATCCAGGATGGACATCAATGCGAGCTGTAGCAAGAAGGTTTGCTGTGTCTGTCAGGTAGTGTCCAGAGCATGGAGGCGCTACCAGGAGACAGGCCAGTACATCAGGAGACGTGGAGGAGGCCGTAGGAGGGCAACAACCCAGCAGCAGGACCGCTACCTCCGCCTTTGTGCAAGGAGGAGCAGGAGGAGCACTGCCAGAGCCCTGCAAAATGACCTCCAGCAGGCCACAATATGTGCATGTGTCTGCTCAAACGGTCAGAAACAGACTCCATGAGGGTGGTATGAGGGCCGAGCGTCCACAGTGGGGGTTGTGCTTACAGCCCAACACCGTGCAGGACGTTTGCGCATTTGCCAGAGAACACCAAGATTGGCATATTCGCCACTGGCGCCCTGTGCTCTTCACAAGATGAAAGCAGGTTCACACTGACCACATGTGACAGACGTGACAGTCTGGAGACGCCGTGGAGAACGTTCTGCTGCCTGCAACATCCTCCAGCATGACCGGTTTGGCGGTGGGTTCAGTCTGGTGTGGGGTGGCATTTCTTTGGGGGCGGCCGCACAGCCCTCCATGGGCCGCCAGAGGTAGCCTGACTGCCATTAGGTCCGAGATGAGATCCTCAGACCCTTGTGAGACCATATCCTGGTGCAGTTGGCCCTGGGTTCCTCCTAATGCAAGACAATGCTAGACCTCATGTGGCTGGAGTGTGTCAGCAGTTCCTGCAAGAGGAAGGCATTGATGCTATGGTGGCCTGCCCGTTCCCAGACCTGAATCCAATTGAGCACATCTGGGACATCATGTCTCGCTCCATCCACCAACGCCACGTTACACCACAGACTGTCCAGGAGTTGGCGGATGCTTTAGTCCAGGTCTGGGAGGAGATCCCTCAGGAGACCATCCGCCACCTCATCAGGAGCATGCCCAGGCGTTGTAGGGAGGTCATACAGGCACGTGGAGGCCACACACACTACTGAGCCTCATTTTGACTTGTTTTAAGGACATTACATCAAAGTTGGATCAGCCTGTAGTGTGGTTTTCCACTTTAATTTTGAGTGTGCCTCCACCAACCTCCATGGGTTGATAAATTTGATTTCCATTGATCATTTTTGTGTGATTTTGTTGTCAGCACATTCAACTATGTAAAGTAAAAAGTATTTAATAAGAATATTTCATTCATTCAGATCTAGGATGTGTTATTTTAGTGTTCCCTTTATTTTTTTGAGCAGTGTATATATATAAAAATGTGCGGGTACGCAACCTACATAATGAGATTACTATGGACAAGAGCAATATTATTTGTATCTGTCAAACTGCAGCCAAGCATCGATCATCATGTCACCAGATTTAAGACCCTTGATATTTATTGGAAAGGAGCATCAAGCTTATCACCTTCACCACAACTTCTTTCATCTGTAGCCTAATAAACTGCATTTATTTTTTTATTTTTTACTTAACCTTTATTTAACTTGGCAAGTTGGTTAAGAACAAATTCTTATTTACAATGATGGCCTACACCGGCCAAACCCGGACGACACTGGGCCAATTGTGCGCCGCCCTATGGGACTCCCAATCACAGCCGGTTGTGAAACAGCCTGGATTTGAGCCAGGGTATCTGTAGAGATGACTCTAGCACTGACATGCAGTGCCTTACAGCTATGCCACTTGGGAGCCCCTTTCCCGATTGGTTGGATGGAAACCTGGTTAATGACTCCGCAATCAGGGAAGCAGAAAAAAAACAATTTTAAGCAAGGCATCTACAGTACAGTGGCACATCACAAGTAGAACGTTTTTCAACAACCAGACACAGAGATCCCGCTGGTCTCATCCTGACCACGTGTGGCCTGCTTTCTTCCCATATGGGTGGATAAGTCATCATAAGGATTTTATTACCATACAATGAGACAGATGGGGCGAAAGCACAACAACCAAAGCATAAAAATTGTCTCCGTATCCTGCGCTCTCGTAAACCTGAAAGGTCAGTCAAAATATGATGAATGGCAGAGATCGGCTAAACCACCTCCCATTACCACCTGCCCTTGGCCTACAGTATGTGACCACGGAACTGGGAGAAGAGAAACAACTTTGGACTACTGGAAAATGGGGAGTTGGCCAGTGTCTAGCCAGAATGTACATATACATAAGCAAATGAAATATGGCAAGCCAGAACCAAAACAAACAAACAACAAGCCTCCCTAATCCGCAGGGCTGCTAGAATTTTTAGGACAAGAATACAGTTTTTTATATCTACCGAATGGCTCATGGTGCCTCTAATCGTTGAGACCTGTGTTGCATGAAATTAAACTTGCAATGCTCTCTCATAGTAATAGAATCATATACTGCTTCTACGCCATCCTACTATTGCATTGCGCTACTCTTAAACCAGGGCTGCCCAACCCTCTTCCTGGAGATATACCGTCCTGTGGGTTTTCAATCCAACCCTAATTTAACACACCTGATTCTGCTAATTAGCTGCCTGTCAACAAGACCTTAACTAGCCTGTCAACAAGACCTTAACTATCTGAATCAGATATGCTAAATTAGTGTTGGACTGAAAACCTACAGGACAGTAGATCTCCAGGAAGAGGGTTGGGCAGCCCTGTCTTAAACTCTCAATTGCCAAACTCTCTCCCTTCCCAAATCAATAAGCTCTTTGTGCAGCCATAAAAGTACCCCCCTCCCCTTAAACAATATGAGACTGACCTTTTCCAGCCCCATGCCATCCAAGTGCAGCTTCTCCATGTAGCGTCCGAAGCTCTGGAAGGCGTTGTCGGGGATGCTCCTCAGGGGGTTCTTGGCCAGGCTCAGTTCCTCCACCACTCTCAGCTTGCTCATGGCCAGGCCAGGATAGGTGGACAGCCTGTTCCTGTCCAGGTGCAGGATGGCCAGATTCTCCACGTCGTCCAGAGAGCCCGGCTGCAGCGAGTTCATCTCATTGCCACTCATGTGCAGCCAGCGCAGGTCTTTGGCTCCGGCGAAGGTGCCTGGCTTGATGTCACGCAGCTTGTTGTCGTTGAGCTGCAGGATGAACAGGTTGATCATGGGTGAGAAGATTCCCTTAGGCAGGTCGCTGATGCGGTTGCCATCCAGGTAGAGGTAAGTGAGCTCGGTGAGGTCCTCGAAGGCACCTGGCTTGATGCTGGTGATCTCGTTGTTGGACAGGTAGAGGTAGATTAGCTTCTTGAGTCCCTTGAAGGCCTGGCCACCAATCTCCTTGAGCTGGCAGTGCTGCATGTGCAACGAGATGAGACCCTTGCTGCTGGCGAAGGAGCCGGTGGGCAGGCTGCCCAGGTTGTTCCTTTGCAGGTTGAGCAGACGGGTGGCCTCGGACACCTGCGGGATCTTCTTCAGCCCCACGTTGTCACAGATGACATGCTGCAGGTCCCCATGGCAGTGACACTGAGCCGGGCACTGGCTGGGGGCGCCCCAAACAGCCGGGCCGAGGACCAGCAAGCAAGTCCCCACCAACAGGAAGCTCACACACGGCATACTGACGCCACTACTCTGCTCAGTCTCTCCACCTTGTCTGTCTTCTGTCTTCTTGAGAGCTTCTTCTTACTGCTTGACAGGCACTCTAAGCTAGAAATTCCTCCAGAAAGACTTAGGGAGATAGAAAGAGAGAGGATTCAGAGAGGGAAGGCAAGAGGTGAGATGGTGTGAAATAGGGGGAGAGTGAGAGTGCACGTGACTGAGAGAGGAGGGCAGCGCAAAAAATATTCACTCCGGGCTTTGAGAGGAGGACGGCACGGCAGTCAACAGAACACAGCACTATTTATAACATTTATTTAAGGAAAAAAACTGAGAAGGGCTTGCCAGGGTGTTACGTGGAGACCGCGGGGCTGCAAGGGGAAGTCAAGTGTCTTTGACAGTTTAACCCTGCACATGCAGGAGGACAGGTCAGGATCTTCCACTGACCGTAGTCAATCAATTTGACTAACTTCTGGTTAAACTTTGTAAAAAGCTTTCAGATCTTCTGCATGAGACATTTAAGCAAATAGTTTGTGTGTGTGCATCATTTTCTGTTGCTTGTTATGTTTAGCACGCAAATGATCTCTAGTTAATACTTGGTCATTTTAGTAATATAAGCAGAACAATTGTGTAAACATTGCACTCTCAAGAAGTTATCAAATACAGTGTCTTGGTGGTTCATGCACTTTTGACTGCCACTATACAGTAGCAATGGTCTGTATACCTATACAGGTTACCTGGGTTTTTGTTGGGTAGATAAGGAGCCCTCCACTGGCCGTGGTCATTGAGATATTTCTAAAGTCATTTATTAAATATTTGCCTGAGTGAGTTAGTGAGTGTGCAGTCAGACGGCAGGTAAGAGGTTAAGGTGGCAGTGTTTAGGGTTCCAGATGTCTATTGTTTTTCAGTCTGCGGTCGGAGGAAAAGGAGCCCGTAATCATCCCCAGATGGTTGGCAAGCGGCTGGACTCCTTTTCAATTCACAACAACGGGTGCGTTTATGAATCCGATGGACACTCTCATGATAAGTGAAATCTTGAGTTTACTCAACAAATCTAGCGGTTTATCGGGAACATCTTTCTCCTGGCTGTCCGAGTGAATTTCTCACCGTCCACATCCCCAAACAGCTCCTGCAATGCTTCTTTGTTCAGCAGTCATGACCCTACTCAGCCACTCCATCACTACTGGACTTACACCTGTGAGTTGAAAATTTCACCCTCAGAGGGATGGGCTCATGTGGCAGCAGATCAATCATCTAGCAAGCGCGTCAAAGGCTGTTACCGCTGCTGACTCTCCATTGGTCCAGATGCCAAAGTCTTTGTCGTCACTTCACTCAATTTACAAGTTGACCTAGTTAAAACGTGTCAATTTAAAACCAGTTATCAAGAAAAGGTTATCAGGAGGACTCACTCATGGATGTAAACAGTGACACCTCACTGTGCTCCCATGCCCTGGCCTGCTGACTCAGCTGGGCCCGGTGTGTGAACAGCATAGTTCCAGCGCTGACAGGGAACTCTCCACCAGACAGTGGGCACTGGCATACAGACATACTTTTCCATGCCCCCTCAGTCACCTTACCCGACTACCTCTGCAAATAACATCACTTTTGACAGGGTTGTAGATAGTCATGAATAGCGGTGTGGTGATACTGTATGTTTAATTGAGCTCTAACGGTGTGGTTTCTTTTTTGATTGACAGATTGCCCATGGAACTATGGAGAACAGCCCCGTGACATTCTGTGGCTTCCCATTAGACAACTTGGCGAGAAAGTCACACACTTGGATGCATTACCAATAACTTAGAGGTACGTCTCATCCACCTGAGTCATTTATGTGAATATGTTTGAATGTCTTCAACTTAAATATACTTCTTGGATAATAAAAGTTACAGTTTTATTGTCACGTGCAAGAGTACAGTGAAATGCCTTTCTTCCAAGCTATGTCTATTAAGCATGTCTACACATGTACATGTCTTATGCACAAACATAGAACTGCTGCGCGCATGATTTTATTACCTTGTGGTACCTTGAGAGTCACACCCTGTTGTTCTTACCACTGCTGTTTCTCAGGCTAAGGTAGTTGACCCTGGCTCTGGAGACCTCAAGCCTTCTCAGGGGCTACTGGATGATGCTGGAGTACTGGGAAGACCGTTGCCAAGACAGACGAGTGCATCACCAAAGACCACTGGTTTAAGGCTGGGTGAGTGGACATGTCTGGTCCCAGACCCCTCCCAAACACTAATGTCTCTCCTTTAACTAAAGTGTCACACGTGTCCTCCTTACACCAATATGCAGTGACTTTGCCAGTCTCGACAAGTATGGCTACTGAATCAAGGACATGATCATCCAAGGAGGGGAGAACATACACCCAGCTGAGATTGAGCAGTTCCTACACACCCGCCCTAAAGTCCAGGAAACACAGGTTAATTCTGTATCTGTTTGTTTGTATTTGCTTGAACAGAAGCAGAGGGATAGTTTTATAGGGAAATGTTGTCCTTTTGTCAGTGGCTGTAGACTAAGGACAGCTAATGTTGTTTCTTTCTTGCTCTCTCTCTCAGGTGATAGGGATAAAGGGTGGGCGTATGGGAATGGAGGTGTGTGCCTGCATTAAGCTGACGGAGAGCCAGGATTGCAGTGCTGAGGACATCAAAGTTTACTGCAAGGGAAAGGTGAAAGATTTAAATAAAAAGGCCCAGAGACTTCCTCCCGTGGCTAAATCCCCCAAAATGTAATGTTATTCTGTTTCTCTTCTTTCCCATATCAAATTGCTCATTTCAAGATCCCACACTGTGACATTTGTGAAGGGCTACCCACTCGCCGTTTCAGGAAAGGTAATCTCTTAAACCACACACTCTTGCTCAAAGCTCATTTTACACGCTCCATATGTTTCTACATAAAACAAGGGAGACACCGACCAAAGTTTGTTTTTGTTTACACAAAAAATTCTGAAGATATATTCAGGAGGTTTAAGTACAATCATCTTTGATGAGCCGTCGATTGCATTACCTCGCCCATTCCTCGTGGCCCTCAGTCTCTCTCGAGGGACACTTTAAAATCCTTTAGAAATGGAAAGCCATTTGAGTAGCCCGGCATGTCTCTAGACAGGAGGGAAGTGAGATGAAGCACTCTGCACGCAGCAGTCCTGCTAAACCCATTCAGAGGGCGTCACGTTGGAAGGAGTCACGAACCACCACGACTGTCTGTTCGATCTAAGAACACCCCCCCCGACATTAAACGTGTATTTAATATAAAGAGTTATTCTCTTCTTTCTTTTTAATTCTTCTTTCAGATACAGAATAGTAGACTGTGTGAGCAGACAGAGAAGCTTCTGGCTCTGTGAAGGACTATGAAGGAATGGGAGAAAGTCTAAGGCTTCTACCTCAGATGCAGGTCCTATGTTTTTTGATTCACTCTGCCAAAGCACTTGCTGGAATCAAAGCCAAGCCATTGTGTTGAGCTCAAATGTACCAACATTTTTGCAGAACTTGTTGGACCAATGTTATGTTTTAGCAGGCACAGGTTAACAGGAAAGTGAGGCCATGTACAGCAAAGTGCCTTACACAGCACAGTCAGCTTAACACCGACGGCCAAATGATTTTGTTCTGTTTTTAGGACCAAACCTGATTATCTTGTGACAGCCTTGAAAACCACCTCATCAATCTGTGACTTACAGACTTACAAAAAGCTGCTTTTTACACCAAATAAAGGTTTTACACTTTTTAGCCATGTGACCAAATCTCTAGGGACCAAGAGTTGAGAGTTGAAGGATCTCTACCTGCCTTTTTACAGTGCATTCGGAAAGTATTCAGACCCTTTCACTTTCTCGTAATGCTAATCTTATTCAAAAATTTATTAAAATCATTTTTTTTTCTCTCATCAATCTACACACAATACAACATAATGACAAAGAAAAAAAAGGTTTTTAGAAATGTTAGCAAATGTATAAAAAAAACTTACATTTTTACATTTACATAGGTATTCAGACTCTCTACTCAGTACTTTGTCAAAGAACCATTGGCAGCGATTGCAGCCTCGAGTCTTCTTGGGTATGACGCTACAAGCTTGGCACACCTGTATTTGGGGAGTTTCTCCCATTCTTCTCTGCAGATCCTCTCAAGCTCTGTCAGGTTGGATGGGGAGCATCGCTGCACAGCTATTTTCAGGTCTCTCCAGAGATGTTAGATCAGGCTCTGGCTGAGCCACTCAAGGACATTCATATACTTGTCCCGAAGCCACTCCTACATTGTCTTGGCTGTGTGCTAAGGGTCGTTGTCCTGTTGGAAGGTGAATCTTCACCCCAGTCTGAGGTCCTGAGCTCTCTGGACCAGGATTTCATCAAGGATTTCTCTTTGCTCCGTTCATCTTTCCCTCGATCCTGACTAGTCTCCCAGTCCCTGCCACTGAAAAACATCCCCACAGCACTATGCTTCACCGTACGGAT
Organism: Salvelinus sp. IW2-2015; assembly: GCF_002910315.2. NCBI lineage: Eukaryota > Metazoa > Chordata > Actinopteri > Salmoniformes > Salmonidae > Salvelinus > Salvelinus sp. IW2-2015. Next base: position 27,089,703 of record NC_036848.1, read on the forward strand.
GGTATTGGCCAGGTGATGAGCTGTGCCTGGTTTTCTCCAGACATGACGCTTGGCATTCAGGCCAAAGGGTTTAATCTTGGTTTCGTCAGACCAGAGAATCTTGTTTCTCATGGTCTGAGAGTCCTTTTGGTAACTTTTGGCAAACTCCAAGCGGGCTATCATGTGCCTTTTACTGAGGAGTGGCTTCCTTCTGGCCACCATTTAGGGTTCCTTCTACCATTCCACCATGGCTTCCTTCTACCAGTAAGGCCTGACTGGTGGAGTGCTACAAAAATGGTTGTCCTTCTGGAAGGTTCTCCCATCTCCACAGAGGAACTCTGGAGCTCTGTCAGAGTGACCATCGGGTCCTTGGTCACCTCCCTGACCAAGGCCCTTCTCCCCAATTGCTCAGTTTGGCTGGGCGGCCAGCCCTAGGAAGAATCTTGGTGGTTCCAAACCACTTCCATTTCAGAATAATGGAGGCCACTGTGTTCTTGGGGACCTTCAATGCTGCAGAAATGTTTGGTACTCTTCCCCAGATCTGTGCCTCGATACAATCCTCTCTCTGAGGTCTACAGACAATTCCTTAGACCTCTAGGCTTGTTTTTTTCTCTGACATGCACTGTCAACTGTGGGACCTTATTTTGAGAGGTGTGTGCCTTTCCAAATCATGTCCAATCAATTGAATTTACCACAGGTGGACTCCAATCAAGTTGTACAAACATCTCAAGGATGATCAATGGAAACAGGATGCAGCTGAGCTCAATTTCGAGTCTCACAGCAAAGGGTCTGAATACTTTCTAAAAACCTGTTTTCACTTTGGCATTATGGGGTATTGTGTTTAGACTGAAGAGGATTTTTTTATTTAATCCATTTTAGAATAAGGCTGTAACATAACAAAATGTGGAAAAAGTGAAGGGATCTGAATAGTTTCTTAAAATAAAACATGTACTGAACCATTAAAAGTCGGACGTAGGTGTGTCTGTTTTTATTGGAGGACAAACGTTTTTTGCTCTTCCATTGATCTCAGTGGAAGGTGGACGGCTGTTAAGCCTGTGGAACATCTCTCGGACACGCCTATAGAGGCATGCAGACATACAGCTGGTAAGGATTTCCTCTCAGGTTTATTTTTCCATGATACATATGCTCTGCACATGACACTTGTCTGAGCCAGGTCTGCAATTCTTCTGGATGAGAGACCCAGACCCTGCCCTGGAACAGATCAGAGGGCCAAAAGATCACAGGTGCCTTCGAGGCCTGCTGAGGGTTAGTCAAATACTTGAAAATCAAATGGAAAATACATATGGGTATATCTCAGGAATGCATTGAGTTTTACAAATATTGAGATTTGTTTTACTGAATGCAGAGACTTTTCTTTGGGACCATATTGTATGTCAATACTGTATGTCATTGACCAGCATAGTACTGGATCACAGACATGACTGCCGGAGATTTTGGCCCAATATTGACCAGCTTTGGTGATATTGACTGCTCCAAAATATATTTTATGAACACTTTCGACTATGACCAGGCCAACTGGGATGTGGAGCACCAGAACAGCCCAAACCACCCAGTCAGTATGACACGGCAGTATCTGTGATATTCAGACAACCCCCACATTCCATAGGATCAGTAACAAGGCTATTCTTCAGAAGCTGTTTGGGATACATTGTGATTTGTAGATCACTTATTCTGTGCAGTGCCTTGCTTCGTCCAATCCCCTTGAACATGCTGAGTAAATCCAATCAAAGGGACATAATAGCTTATGTCATCTCTAAATCAGCAATGACTACCTGGGATGAAGTGAGTTGACTAAGTCAACTGAGTCTAAAGTCCAAGTTGTCAATAGCTGAGAGCAACAGAGACAGTTCACTTCACAGCCTTCAATGTGGCAAAGCAAACCAGTGGTACTGTCTCCCTCATGTGGCATTGAAGTGTAAAGCAATTTTAAGTCTTGGAAAGTATGTTTGTTACAAAGTCCTGCATCATCAGTCATTGTGCACACCTATGTGATTCTCTGTTCCTCTCATAAAGAGCATAATATCATTTCAAATATCCAGGCCCCCCGAGTGGCGCTGCGGTCTAAGGCGCTGCATCGCAGTGCTTGAGGCATCACTACAGACCCGGGTTCGATCCCAGGCTTTGTCACAGTCGGCTGTGACCGGGAGACCAATGAGGCGACGCACAATTGGCTCAGCGTCATGCGGGATGTGGGGAGGGTTTGGCCGGCTGGGATTTCCTTGTCCCATTGGGCTCTAATGACTCCTTGTGGCAGGCCAGGTGCCTGCAAGCTGACTTTGGTCGCCAGCTGGACGGTGTTTCCTCCGACACATTGGTGCGGCTGGCTTCCGGGTTAAGTGAGTTGTGTGTCAAGAAGCAGTGCGGCTTGGCAGGGTCGTGTTTCGGAGGACGCATGGCACTCGACCTTCGCCTCTTCCGAGTGGGAAGGGGAGTTGCAGCGATGGACAAGACTGTAACTATGAATTGTATATCATGAAAAAGACATCTGATCTGGCTATCATGTCTCCAAACTAGCCTAGTCCTTAGGAAGGGGGATCCCAGTGCTGTAGGATAGTGTCCCTGCATAGGTGCCTCTGCCCTGGCCACCTGCTCCTTAGTGCAGCAGTCCTGGAGGAACACAGAGGCCAAGTTACGCAGGCGTGGGCTATGGGAGATGGAGAAGAACAGCATGCATTGTAGCAGTGCGGCGTTGGTGATTTGGGAGCGTGAGGCGGTCATGGTAAGGTTCATGTTGATAGCACAGTTTCCTCACGCCGGCTTAATAGACAACCCTTTACATAAGGGATGGCTTCCCTTTGTAGGATCTGGCCACTGTACTCCCGATCGGGTTACATAGACCCCTAGAAATACACAGAATTATTGAGTGATGGAGAGCAGTGGCGGTCGGTGCCGTTTAAGATGAGGGAGGATGATACATTTTTTTATGAGCATGGCCTTATTTCTATTACAGCATATTGGATTCAACCAGCTCAATGTAACATCGATAGGTTTCGGCTACTACATGATACTCAAACGAGAGTTTTTATTGGACAAATTCAGGTATGTTTAGCCCCGTTTCGTTTGCTCCTGTTTAAGAAACATTTTTCAACAGAATCGACGAAAGGAATACACCCCTGATCACACGCAAACACAGTTCACTTTCATAGTAGCGAGATCGTTGTATAATTCCTTCTTGCATCTATGCGCTCTCCTCCCCTTTTGAACATCTGGACTAAGGTATGTAGATACATTTGAAGTCGGAAGTTTACATACACTTAGGTTGCAGTCAATAAAACTCATTTTTCAACCACTCCACAAATTTTCTGTTAACAAACTATAGTTTTGGCAAGTCAGTTAGGACATCTACTTTGTGCATGACACAAGTAATTTTTCCAACAATTGTTTACAGACAGATTATTTCACTTATAATTCACTGTATCACAATTCCAGTAGGTCAGAAGTTAACATACACTAAGTTGACTGTGCCTTTAAACAGGTTGGAAAATTCCAGAAAAGGATGTCATGGCTTTAGAAGCTTCTGATAGGCCTATCTGATCTGATTTAGTCGGATTGTAGGGGTATCTGTGATTGTGAATTCCTCCATAGCTACCTTCAAACGCAGTGCTCTTGCTTGACATCATGGGAAAATCAAAAGAAATCAGCCAAGACCTCAGAAAACAAACTGTAGACTCCACAGTCTGGTTCATCCTTGGAGCAATTTCAAATGCCTGAAGGTACCACGTTGATCTGTACAAACAATAGTACGCAGGTATAAACACCATGGGACCACGGCAGCCGTCATACCGCTCAGGAGGAGACACGTTCTGTATCCAGAGATGAATGTACTTTGGTGGGAAAAGTGCAAATCAATTCAGAACAACATCAAAGGAACTTGTGAAGATGCTGGAGAAATAGGTACAAAAGTATTATATCACAGTAAAAACGAGTCCTATATCGATCTTACACTTGAAGGCCTCAGCAAGGAAGAAGCCACTCGTCCAAAACGCCATAAAAAAGCCAGACTACGGTTTGCAACTGCACATGGGGACAAAGATCGTACTTTTTGGAGAAATGTCCTCTTGTCTGATGAAACAAAAATAGAGCTGTTTGACCATAATGCATCGTTATGTTTGGAGGAAAAAGGGGGGGCTTGCAAGCCGAAGAATACCATCCCAACCGTGAAGCACGGGGGTGGCAGCATCATGTTGTGGGGGTGCTTGCTGCAGGAGGGACTGGTGCACTTCAAAAATAGATGGCATCATGATGCTGGAAAATTATGTGGATATATTGAAGCAACATCTCAAGATCAGCAGGAAGTTAAAGCTTGGTCGCAAATGGGTCTTCCAAATGGACAATGATCCCAGCATACTTCCAAAGTTGTGGCAAAATGGATTAAGGACAACAAAGTCAACGGTATTGGAGTGGCCATCACAAAGCCCTGACCTCAAACCTATAGAATTTTGTGGGCAGAACTGAAAAGGTGTGTGCGAGCAAGGAGACCTACAAACCTGACTCAGTTACACCAGCTCTGTCAGGAGGAATGGGACAAAATTCACCCAACTTATTGTGGAAGCTTGTGGGAAGCTTGTGGACAGCTATCCGAAACGTTTGACCCAAGTTAAACAATTTAAAGGCAACGCTACCAAATACTAATTGTACCGTGGGGCAAAAAAGTATTTAGTCAGCCACCAATTGTGCAAGTTCTCCACTTAAAAGATGAGAGAGGCCTGTAATTTTCATCTATAGGTACACTTTCAATTATGACAAAAAAAAAAAAATCGCAGAAATACATGTATGGAGGATTTTTAATGAATTTATTTGCATATATTAGGGTGGAAAATAAGTATTTGTCCAAAAAGTTTATCTCAATACTTTGTTATATAACCTTTGTTGGCAATGCAGAGGTCAAAGTTTCTGTAAGTCTTCACAAGGTTTTCACACACTGTCGCTGGTATTTTGGCCTATTCCTCAATGCAGATCTCCTCTAGAGCAGTGAGTTTTGGGGCTGTTTGCTGGGCAACACGGACTTTCAACTCCCTCCAAAGATTTTATCTTGGGGTTGAGATCTGGAGACTGGCTAGGCCACTCCAGCGCCTTGAAATGCTTCTTACGAAGCCATCCTTCGTTGCCGGGACGGGTGTTGTTTGGCATCATTGTCATGCTGAAAGTACCAGCCACGTTTCATCTTCAATGCCCTTGTGGAAGGGATTTTCACTCAAAATCTCACGATACATGGCCCCATTCATTCTTTCTTAACGGATCAGTCGTCCTGGTCCCTTGCAGAAAAACAGCCCCAAAGCATAATGTTTCCACCCTGCTTGAAGTAGGTATGGTGTTCTTTGGATGCAATCAGCATTCTTTGGTCCTCACAAAACGAGAGTTGAGTTTTTACCAAAAAGTTATATTTGGTTTCATCTGACCATATGACATTTCTCAATATTCTTCTGGATCATCCAAATGCTCTCTAGCAAACTTCAGACGGGCCTGGACTTATGGCTTAAGCAGGGGCCGTCTGGCACTGCAGGATTGAGTCCTGGTGGAGGGTGTGTACTGATGTAGCTTTGTTACTTTGGTACAGCTCTTCTGCAGGCTATTTCACTACAGGTGTGGTTCTGGTTTTTGCTCACCGTTCTTGTTGATATTTTGACCCCACGGGGGGTGAGATTGTCGTGGACCAGATCGAGGGAGATTACGGTGGTCTTGTATGTCTTCCATTTCCTAATAATTGCTCCCACCAGTTGATTTTCTTCAAACCAAGTGCTTACCTATTGAGATTCAGTGTTCCCAGCTGGTGCAGGTTACAATTTTGTTCTTTCTGGTGTCCTTTGACAGCTCTTTGGTTTGGCCATAGTGGAGTTTGGAGTGTGACTGTTTGAGGTTTGTGGAAGGTGTAGTTTACTGGATTAAAAGTTAAACAGGTCATCTCATTGAGGTAATACCGAGTTGGAGGCACTAAGAGGAGCCTCTTAAAGAAGAAGTTACAGGTCTGTGAGAGCCAGAAATCTTGCTTGTTTGTAGGTGACCAAATACTTATTTTCCACCATAATTTGCAAATAAATTCATTAAAAATCCTACAATGTGATTTTCTGGATTTTTTTTCCTCATTTTGTCTGTCATAGTTGAAGTGTACCTATGATGAAAATTACAGGCCTCTCATCTTTTTAAGTGGGAGAACTTGCACAATTAGTGGCTAACTAAATACTTTTTTGCCCCACTGTATGTAAACTTCTGACCCGGAATGTGATGAAAGAAATAAAATCTGAAATAAATAATTATCTCTGCTATTATTCTGACATTTCACATTCTTAAAAGAAAGTGGTGATCCTAACTGACCTATGGCAGGGATTTGTTACTAGGATTAAATATCAGGAATTGTGAAAAACTGAGTTTAAATGTATTTGGCTAAGGTGTATGTAAACTTCCGACTTCAACTGTATGTATCATTTAAACATTCTCTCTCTATATATATATATATATATCACAACAAGTGTCACTTGTGCCATACTCAGCCATTCTCATTCTCCTCTGTGAGCATGTCCAAGAAGAGTTCAGTCACCTGAAGGGTTCTCAGGTCCTCCAGATTCCTCGGATTGTAGGCAAAGTTGGCGAAGTTTGCCAACACATGCTCTTTCTTGTAGTTACATCAATATTTACACATTCTATTAACCACATGGCCGCCTGCATAACCAAGCTGGAAACGTACCGTCACTGTCTGTGTCCCGAAACTCAGTGAACCGATCAAATCTCGTCACAGAACGTCCTTTTGCCGACATCATGTGTTCGTCATAGGTACTATAAGTAAACGATTGACTCATTTATTTACAATGACGAACGTTCATTCCAGATAAATAAAACATACATTTTTTAATTTAGGTGTTGTTGCTGGATGCTTGGGATGCATTGGTCTGTCTTATAATTGTTTCCCTACCAGGACACGGTCCTGAAAGTGGCAATCAGCAGTAGAAACAATAACAAAGCTGACTCCCCGCCCCTGGTTCGGTGAAAAGATAAGGGATGGGGCTGGAGAAATGAAACCACTCTCAAATTCATAGCGCTATGGATGCAATGACTGACCAACCATGATACACAAATTATAGTTTTAACCATGTTTTGAGGCTATAGTGTTTACATTTCTTTGTTTACAAATGTTGGAGTAAAACAAGTGTACATTTTGGGGTTCTGATGAGGTACGACAGTTGAACTAAGGTCATGAGGCATTTATAAGTTATATTCTTCAAGAATCAATGGGTACAAATCATTCATTTGTAAGTCCATAAATGTATGTAGCAACTGCTGATTGCCCCTTTAATGTCACTGGTTCCACCAAAAATGCACATTTAGTTTGCTTTTGAGGAGGAGGATGTTACTGTGTTTTACTTTATTGGTGAATAGGTGGCAACTATATTCATGTGTATGCTTTATCATTTAAATAGTTTAAATAAAATATCACCAGATTAAATAGTTTTAACCAATGTATTTTGTAATGAATATCCGGATAAAGTCATTGTAAGTGCAGCTTTTGCATGCTTGGAGAGGTCCCTTTATTATACCTCAGTGGGGGAGGTTACTATAGATGTTGCCCATGTTTTTGCAAGATACTAGTGGAATGAGAACATTTTGCAAAATTTCGTGGCCAGTGGTTGTTGTCTACCATTAAACAACATCAACTGCCTGTCGTAAATAGGGTGACCACATTTATGATACCCAAATGCGGGACAACAGGATGATTTTGCTGAGGAGTATTTTTGAGCACTTGTTGGCTGCTTTTCTTTCACTCTGCGGTCCAACTCATCCCAAACCATCTCAATTGGGTTGAGATCAGGTGATTGTGGAGGCCAGGTCATCTGATGCAGCACTCCATAACTCTCCTTGGTCAAATAGCCCTTCCACAGCCTGGAGGTGTGTTTTGGGTCATTGTCCTTTTGAATTTATTTTAATCACAGACAGTGTCACCAGCAAAGCACCCCCACACCATTGCACCTCCTCCTCCATGCTTCACGTTGGGAACCAAACATGTTTATTTGGGCTGCAATCTGAGGTGCAGTTAACTTTTATGAAGTTATCGTCTGCAGCAGAGGTAACTCAGTGTCTTACTGTCCTGTGGCGGTCGTCATGAGAGCCAGATTGACTGACCTTCAAGTCTTAAAGTAATGATGGACTGTCGTTTCTCTTTGCTTATTTGAGCTTTTCTTGTCATAATATGGACTTGGTCTTTTACCAAATAGGGCTATTTTCTGAATACAACCCCTCCCATGTCACAACACAACTGATTGGCTCAAACGCATTAAGAAGGAAAGAAATTCCACAAATTAACTTTTAACAAGGCACACCTGTTAATTGAAATGCATTACAGGTGATAACCTCATGAAGCTGGTTGAGAGAATGCCGGAAGCTCTGGACTGGGAACCGGCTCTACACACTGTGTCGCCAGTGCGCCTTCACAGCCCAGTGCATCCTGTGCCAGCGCCCCGCACTTGCCGGGCTAAAGTGAGCATCCAGCCAGGAAGCGTTGTGCCAGCTCTACGCTCCAGACCTCCAGTACGCCTCCACGGCCCAGTATATCCTACGCCGGCCATACGTACTGTGTCTCCAGTGCGCCTCCACAGTCCAGTACGTCCTGTGCTCCTCCCCGCACTTGCCCTGAGGTACGTGTCATCAGCCCGGTGCCACCTGTACCGGTCCCACGCATCAGGCCTCCAGTGCGCCTCCACAGTCCAGAGCTTCCGGCGACAGTTCCCAGTCCAGAGCTTCCGGCGACAGTTCCCAGTCCAGAGCTTCCGGCGACAGTCCCTAGTCCAGAGCTTCCGGCGACAGTCCCCAGTCCAGAGCTTCCGGCGACAGTCCCCAGTCCAGAGCCGCCAGCAACGTTTCACAGTCCGGAACCTCCAACGACGGTCCACAGTCCGGAACCTCCAACGACGGTCCACAGTCCGGAACCTCCTGAGACGGTCCACAGTCCGGAACCTCCTGAGACGGTCCACAGTCCGGGACCTCCTGAGACGGTCCACAGTCCGGGACCTCCTGAGACGGTCCACAGTACGGAACCTCCTGAGACGGTCTGCATTCCTGAGTCTCCAGCGACTGTCTGCATTCCAGAGCCTCCAGCGACAATCTGCATTCCAGAGCCTCCAGCGACGGTCTGCAGTCCAGAGCCTCCAGCGACGGTCTGCAGTCCAGAGCCTCCAGCGACGGTCTGCAGTCCAGAGCCTCCAGCGTCGGGTCTGCAGTCCAGAGCCTCCAGCGGCGGTCTGCAGTCCAGAGCCCTCCAGCGCCAGCGCGGCGTCTGCAGTCCAGAGCCTCCTGCGATGATCCGCGGTTTGGTTCCTCCGGCAACGATTCACGGTCCGGAGTCTCCGGCGACGATCTGCAGTCCGGAGTCTCCGGCGGCGGTCTGCAGTCCAGAGCCTCCGGCGGCGGTCTGCAGTCCAGAGCCTCCAGCGACGGTCTGCAGTCCAGAGCCTCCAGCGACGGTCTGCAGTCCAGAGCCTCCAGCGACGGTCTGCAGTCCAGAGTCTCCAGCGACGGTCTGCAGTCCAGAGCCTCCAACGGCGGTCTGCAGTCCAGAGCCTCCAGCGGCGGTCTGCAGTCCAGAGCCTCCAGCGGCGGTCTGCAGTCCAGAGCCTCCTGCGATGATCCGCGGTTTGGTTCCTCCGGCAACGATTCACGGTCCGGAGTCTCCGGCGACGATCTGCAGTCCGGAGTCTCCGGCGCGGGTCTGCAGTCCAGAGCCTCCGGCGGCGGTCTGCAGTCCAGAGCCTCCAGCAGCGGTCTGCAGTCCAGAGCCTTCGGCGATGATCCGCGGTTCGGTTCCTCCGGCAACGATTCACGGTCCGGAGTCTCCGGCGACGATCCACGGTCTGGTTCCACGGAAGCGGAGGGATCAGCGTGCGGAACGGGGGCTACGTCCCGAACCGGAGCCGCCACCGAGGATAGATGCCCACCCGGACCCACCCCTATAGAGTCAGGTTTTGCGGCCGGAGTCCGCACCTTTGGGGGGGGGGGGGTACTGTCACAGGGTGTGATTTGGGTGGGCATTCTAGTTTGTCTATTTCTTTGTTGGCCGGGTATGGTTCCTAATCAGAGGCAGCTGTCTATCGTTGTCTCTGATTGGGGATCATACTTAGACACCTTTTTCCCACCTTCAGTTGTGGGATCTTGTTTGTGTGTAGTTGCTTTCTGCACTGCATATAGCTTTACGTTCATTTTCTTATTTTGTTGTTTTTTGGTGTCATTTTTAATAAAAATGTACGCCTACCATGCTGCACCTTGGTCTCCTTCTAACAACGGACGTAACAGGTAGAGAAATTAATTAACATTAAATTATCTGGAAACAGCTCTGGTGGACATTCCTGCAGTCAGCATGCCAATTGCATGCTCCCTCAAAACTTGAGACATCTGTGGCATTGCATTGTGTGACAACACTGCACATACCACCCTGCATACCACTGCTGGCTTGCTTCTGAAGCTAAGCAGGGTTGGTCCTGGTCAGTCCCTGGATGGGAGACCAGGTGCTGCTGGAAGTGGTGTGGAGGGCCAGTAGGAGGCACTCTTTCCTCTGGTCTAAACAAAGATCCAATGCCCCAGGGCAGTGATTGGGGACACTGCTCTGTGTAGGGTGCCGTCTTTCGGATGGGACGTTAAACGGGTGTCCTGACTCTCTGAGGTCATTAAAGATCCCATGGCACTTATCGTAAGAGTGGGGGTGTTAACCCCGGTGTCCTGGCTAAATTCCCAATCTGGCCCTCAACCATCACGGTCACCTAATAATCCCCAGTTTACAATTGGCTCATTCATCCCCCTCCTCTCCCCTGTAACTATTCCCCAGGTCGTTGCTGCAAATGAGAACGTGTTCTCAGTCAACTTACCTGGTAAAATAACGGTAAAATAAAAAAAATAAAAAATATATTTTTTTAAAGTGGCCTTTTATTGTTCCCAACACAAGGTGTTGTAATGATCATGCTGTTTAATCAGCTCCTTGATATGCCACACCTGTCAGGTGAATGGATTATATTGGCAAATGAGAAATGGTCACTAACAGGAATATAAACACATTTTTGCACCAAATTTGAGAGAAATAATCATTTTGTGCATATGGAAAATGTCAGCGATTTTTTATTTTTTTTATTTTAATTATATTTTTTCAGCTCATGGAACATGGGACCAAAACTTTACGTGTTGCGTTTATACTTTTGTTATAAAACTATTTGTTTTGAGCTATTGTCTGTGTATATTTGATACATCTAATTGTATATGTTGTATGATATGGCACTATCACCATTTGGAGCACCAAGGCCTGTAAATAAATCTACACTGAACATGTCAACCTGCCTTGCCTGCTGCTGTCATGCCCTTATGACTACTACAAGATCCCTATTTTACAATTAATTAGGCTAATCAAAATGTGTTGTAGACAAAATAATGAAAAGGGCTGTCTGGTAGTAAATAGACAAAGACTTGTAGTTGAACAAGTTGTTGCATGTATATATATTTTTTTGACTTGACTCGCTTTTAGAATGCACAGGACTCGAGTCTCGACCCGTTCTACTTGGGAATCAACTTGAGATTCAAATCTTGTGACTTGAGACTTGCTTGTGACTCAAATAATAGTGACTCGGTCCCACCTCTGTATCACAACCGGCCGTGATTGGGAATCCCATAGGGCGGCACACAATTGGCCCAGCGTCGTCCGGTGTAGGCCGTCATTGTAAATATTAATTTGTTCTTAACTGACTTGCCTAGTTAAATAAAGGTTCAATAAAATGTTTAAATAAAGCTCTGGATGGAGGCGCTTGCATGGAAGACAAAAGGACAATCTCCCTTTGGTGGGGGACTGGGGGTTGTACCATACAGGCCTTTTGTGGTGAGGGAATCTTCCAACAAACAAATGGACAGATGACTGTGAGCAAAAAGTCATGTCAAGAGCATCGTTATTGTGAAGGTTTTCAATGTGGAAAGTTCACCTAACTGAAGTGTTTCATGGCCCTCTAAATCATTGTCTAAGAAAGGCAATAAGGTATGTGGGTTGTGGGTACAATTTAAAAAGTTTGCTGCTGGCTGCTGCAACATCACTACTAGACTTGTTAAATGAGCAAAGCATCATATTGTTTTGGACCCTTTTCCTTCGTATGATGATAAGTTACAGCTGTGAAGGAACCAACTGTAAACACAGGCAAAACATAATGTGCACCCAGAATGGATTATCTTCTCCTGTTAGTTCTACCCACTGAGAGGGACTGTTTCAGTATATGCAACTCATTTAGAAACGTATGATATGAATGTGATTAAATGCCTATAATTGAAAGGGGATTACTGTGTTGTTCACACCATTGGTATGTTATTTTCTTGCCAGCTATGTCAAAAGAACAGGGGACCTCAAATTGTTATTTAAGAGTCTAGACAAAATGATCATGATTCTACATGTTTCATGCATAGCTTCGAAACATGTAGAATCCTGAACATTTCGTCTAGACTCTTAAATAACAATTTGAGGTCCCCTGTTCTTTTGACAGTGGTTAAACTGGATTAGATGGACTACTTTTAAAATAGATTGGCTTAGATAATTGTCACTGCCAATGTATGCGTTTGCTGGTTTCCTTTCTGTTTGAATGAACACATGATAATGTTGGGGGGAATTATTTAGTGTGATCCCTTCTACATATAAAATCATCTGAAACTACATCCTAATTTAGAAAGAAAACAATTTGGAATAGTTTTCGTGTAGTTTTATTTAATTTACAAGTACAAAGGTCATCCACCAGGTGGCAGTGTGGACTAAAGGTTCCGTGGAGTTTCTCATTCAGTCTTGTTCCTAGTCAAATCAAATCACATATTTGTCACATACACGTGTTTTGCAGATGTTATTGCGGGTGTAGCGAAATGCTTTCGTCAGAACTGTTATGAAGGCAGAACAAATGTGACTGAACAGTCTGTGGGCAGAGTTTACACCCAACGGCGTTTTCATTATTTAATCTTACTCTTTCTCAATGCACCTTCCCTCGTTTCCTTGCACACTCTCCTCACTTCCTCAAACCGCAATAGAGAAGGTCGAAGTGGGGTCCTTCGACCTTGCTCACTCCAGTTAGCTTGAAATGGTGCTATCGAATTGGTTTGTACTTGTACGTTGTCAATCGGGCGGTCATGTGTGTTGGCGAGGCAGAGGACCCTGGTTCAAGCCATAGGGCAGCGCCTTTGAGGGCTTCTGCCATTTTAATGTAGTCTTGGCAAAGATGTTTAACCCAAAATAGACCTGACGTTTCCAACGGGAACTAATTAATCATAGCGGGTAGAACAAGCAATGTGGGCAGAGCGCGTTCTAGCATTTATTTGCACTCTGTGAAATGCGTGTGCAATTACTCATTTCGTCCGTGCACTCCTTCTAAACAATGGCAAAGAAACTTTGGCATAGGGTAAAGTCTACTAAACTTAGTCCACTCTGTGTGTTACTGATTGTAGTTTTGGAAACAGAAAACTGTATGGAGATCAAATGTTTCATCGATGAGAAAATTGGCAGAATGTAGGCCAAAATCCATCTCGCGCCATTTCCTTCCACTGCCGGCCACTGGGCTTCCTATCATTACCATATTTGTTAACTAGTGGAAACGCCAACCGGATGCATCGCAGTTAGTGCATTAGATAAGAATTTAGACCCTTGACTTGTTCTACATTTGGTGTTACAGCCTTACGTTACAGCCAATGTATTAAAAAATATATAATAATTCTCATCAATCTACACACAATACCCCATAATGACAAAGCAAAAACAGGTTTTTAGAAATTTTGCAAATAAAAACATTTACTGGAATATCACATTTAAGTCTTCAGACACTTTACTCAGTACTTTGTTGAAGCACCTTTGGCAGCTATTACAGCCTCGTGTCTTCTTGGGTATGACACGACAAGCTTGGCACACCTATACTTGGAGAGTTTCTCCCATTCTTCTCACCTCCCTGACCAAAGCCCTTCTCCTCCGATTGGTCAGTTTGGTCTGGCGGCCAGCTCTAGGAAGAGTCTTGGTGGTTCCAAACTTCTTCCATTTAAGAATGAGACACCCAAGTCATAGACGGTTCTCTCTGCTACCGCACGGCAAGCGGTACCGATGCACCAAGTCTGGAACCAACAGGACCCTGAGCAGCTTCTACCCCCAAGCTATACAGTTACCCGGACTATCTGCATTAGCCCTTTTTGCACTAACCTTTTTTGACTCATCACATACGCTGCTGCTACTGTTTATTATCTGTCACTTTATTTCTAGTTATATGTACACCTGCATATTGACTCAGTACTGGTACCCTCTTGTATAGCCAAGTTATTGTTTCTCATTGTGTATCTATTATTAAATGTTTTGCTTTTCTATTATTTCTCTATCTTCTTTCTCTCTGCATTGTTGGGAAGGAGCTGTAAGTAAGCATTTCACTGTTAGTCTACACCTGTTGTGACAAATACAACTTGATATCATACGAATTCGATTTTCGTTTACTATGTTACGTCTACCCCCGAGTCCTGGTTGTTCAGGCGGAGCTGCCCTCAAAACTAGGGCCAAATTATATCCAAACTGCGCTGTAGCGCAACTGCACTAGACAGCCAACAGCGCGGGTATTAAACATAATTAAAAAGGCACATTTTCGTCTGTCTAGCGCAGATGCCCTATAGCGTGGATCGGATTCAAACCTGGCCTAGGTCAAAGGAAAACTCCAATATACAATCTGTATTTAGCTCGTCGTATGATGCTAGGATTGAATTTCTGTTATTTGGATTGTGGACTCCCTGAAGTTGATTTATAGTTGGCTCCCTGAAGTTAGCTTTATATATTTTTATTTTCTCAACATTTGAAGACAACTGATCCTACATCATGACATATGACGAATAGACTGATGTATAATCAAAATGTTTATTTGAACCCATCATCCCATAAAAAGATCTGAAATAAATTAACAAAACTATGTACATTAAAACAAACATACAAACAGGAAATATTGCAATTGAATAAAACTGATCAAATAAATGTGAAAATACGAGGAAAATATTTGCACAGGATGAAGTGCTACTTACTTAAAATATAGGTTGCCAACACATACAGTGCATTAGGAAAGTATTCAGACCCCTTGACTTTTTCCAAATTGTTACGTTAGTCTATTCTAAAATTGATTAAAAAAAATTAAAAAAGAAAGTCCTCAAAGCTACACACAATATCCCATAATGACAAAGCGAAAACAGGTTTTTTGATTTTTTTGCAAATGTATATAAAAAAAAGTATTCAGACCCTTTGCTATGAGACTCAATTGAGCTCAGGTGCATCCTGTTTCCATTGATCATCCTTGAGATGTTTCTACAACTTGATTGGAGTCCACCTGTGGTAAATTCAATTGATTGAACATGATTTGGAAAGGCACAGACCTGTCTATATCAAGATCCCACAGTTGACAGTGCATGTCAGAGCAAAAACCAAGCCACGAGGTCGAAGCCATTTTCCGTAGAGCTCCGAGACAGGATTGTGTCGAGGCACAGATCTGGGGAAAGATAACAAAAAATGTCTGCAGCATTGAAGGTCCCCAAGAAGACAGTGGCCATCACTCTTAAATGGAAGAAGTTTGGAACCACCGAGACTTCCTAGGGCCTTGATCAGGGAGGTGACCAATAACCTGATGGTCACTGTGACAGAGCTCCAGAGTTCCTATGTGGAGATGGTTGTCCTTCTGGAAGGTTCTCCCATCTCTGCAGCACTCCACCAATCAGGCCTTTATGGTAGAGTGGCCAGACAGAAGACACTCCTCAGTAAAAGGCACATGACAGCCCACTTGGTTTGCCAAAAGGCACCTAAAGGACTCTCAGACCATGATAAACAAGATTGTTTGGCCTGAATGCCAAGCGTCATGTTTGGAGGAAACCTCGCACCATCCCTACGGTGAAGCATGTTGGTGGCAGCATCATGCTGTGAGGTTGTTTTTCAGCGGCAGGGACTGGGAGACTACTCAGGATCGAGGTAAAGATGAACGGAGTACAGAGAGATCCTTGATGAAAACCTGCTCCAGAGCACTCAGACTGGGGAGAAGGTTCACCTTCCAACAGGACAACCCTAAGCACCTAGCCAAGACAACACAGGAGTGACTTTGGGACAAGTCTCTGAATGTCCTTGAGTGGCCCAGCCAGAGCCCGGACTTGAACCTGATCTAACATCTCTGGAGAAACCTGAAAGTAGCTGGGCAGCGACGTTCCCCATCCAACCTGACAGAGCTTGAGAGGATCTTGCAGAGAATGGGAGAAACTCCCCAAATACAGGTGTGCCAAGGTTGTAGCGTCATACCAAAGAAGACTCAAGGCTGTAATCGCTGCCAAAGGTGCTTTAACAAAGTACTGAATAAAGAGTCTGAATACTTGTGCAAATGTGATATTTCATTTTTCATTTTATGTTTTAGGTTTTTTTTTTTACTCTAAAAACCTGTTTTTCCTTATTCCTATGGTGTATTGATAAGGGAAAAAAACAATTGAATCCCTTTAGGATTAAGGCTGTAACGTAACAAAATGTGGAAAATGTCAAGGGGTCTGAATACTTTCCGAATGCACTGTATAAACTTCTTTTTTTCTTCAATAACATAACACTGAAAATTAAGAAAAACTTTAAGTTAAAATCCCAAAACTGGCAAAAGTGGTCTAAAACACCATGACAGCACCACTCAAGTGGACATCTTTAAATATGTGATCAATATGACCAATACTGTGCACGTTGTCATATGGTTAAACAGAGCAGGAAGCCCAGAATACTCACCACAACGAGACAAGGAGGATTTCCTTCATCATCCCTTTAGAACATGTTTAAGCCAACACGTTTACGGTTTCCATTCAATTTTAACACAGACACACAAATAAAACAAAACTGTAAAATATTAGATTCTTCAAATGGTTACTGGAATTAAACTCAAGGTCAGAAAGGCAGATGAGGTTGCCGTAGGATATTTAAACCACCATCAATTATTGATGGGCAATATGTCAGCTTGTTAGGAGCAGGTCCATGTGGTGAAGGATCATTCCAGGCTATTAAACACATCTACACCCCTGTGCCAGCTGCCAAGTCATTAACCGTAGTTTTCCATTCATAAATGGAAAATAACAGATGGAAAGTTGCAGGAGATAGGGTCTCTCCACAGCCTGAGGCAAAGCTGCTAGATACAGTAATACAGACATGTGCATCTTATTTCTTCTGACTAATCTATAGTCTCTCAACTGGTACAGTATCTCTTGCCACGCACTAACAAATCGCAACGGTTAAATAAAACATACGGAGTGTACAAAACATTATGAACACCCGCTCCTTCCATGGCAGACTGACCAGGTGAATTCAGGTGAAAGCTATGATCCCTTATTGATGTCACTTGTTAAATCCACTTCAAATCAGTGTAGATGAAGGGGAGGAGAAGGGTTAAATACATTTTTTTTTTAGCCTTGAGACAAGTGACACATTGGTTGTGTATGTGTGCCATTCAGAGGGTGAATGGGAAGACAAAAGATTTAAGTGCCTTTGAATGGGGTATGGTAGTAGGTGCCAGGCGCACCGGTTTGTGTCAAGAACTGCAACCCTGCCGGGTTTTTCATGCTCAACAGTTTCCAATGTATATCAAGAATGGTCCACCACCCAAAGGACATCCAGCCAACTTGACAACTCTGGGAAGCATTGGAGTCAACATGGGCCAGTATCCCTGTGGAATGCTTTCGAAACCTTGTAGAGTCCATGCCCAGATTAATTGTGGCTGTTCTGAGGGCAAAAGGGAAGGGGTAAAACTGAACATTAGGAAGTGTTCTTAATGTTTTGTACACTCAATGTATATTTGAATCCCTCACCGTTTCCTCTACAATAGCCCCACAAGCACTAAAGGGTCAGAATGACACAAAGACAGCCTGTTAATATGTAGTGACTGCAAAGAGGGGCCAGTATTACAGTATGTGAAAAGTGTTTAATCGTGCCGGCCATTTTTATGTCCTCACTTGAAAGTCAACACAATGTTTTCTGTTTTAAGACATATTCTTGTCCAATGGCAGAAGGGAGGAGGAAGGTGTTGGGGGGGCGGGGGGGGGCTTGGCAGTGGTACTGTCTGTCACCATCACACAATGAGAGGCAGTAGGTCAGGGGGGGAGGGAGAGGGGGGTGCTGTGATGGCTGTCAGTGTGCCAGGGTCCAGGCCATTCACCGCCCTGCTGTAAACACAAACACAACATGGGTTAGTCTGGTCTACTGACGGTTAGGCAACATCTCACTTATTGCTACTTACAAAATGAACCTTGCTGGATTCATACTATGCGGTGGTAAAACAGGTATATTAGCATAGCAAACATAAAATCTGCCTAGCCTAATACCTAGGTATTGCCAGTCAAATGTAAAACCATACACATGCTCCCTCCCCTCTCTTTTAATACCTAGTGGAGTTTGTTCAACCTAGTTTTGACCATATAAAAAAAAGTAAATTCCAGAGTCGGCATGGGTTCGAATCCGGCCCACTGCCCTTTGGCTCCCCCATCTTTCCACTGAAATCTCTCTACAATAGAACTAAAAAAAATGACGAAAGGAGTGGGCGAAAGAAGTGGGACTGCCCCACTCCTTAAAAAAATTGCTTAAAAATGTAAGTGTGTTGTGTGTTAATGTACTCCACTTCAAACTCCCGTGTCTGGAATCCTATTCCTTATCTATTTAGCTAGCTAGTACTCTGAATAGTATGGCACAGTGACAGTGTGCTCTTTAGTAAAGAGCTTTATTTATAGCTTCTCGACTCCTCCCTGCGGTGAAATCCAAACCCTGTCCTTGTGAGCATGTCCTGCTCAACATGCTCAGTCAAGCTCATATCCATAGTTCCTCACACAGTAGAAACAACACCATGTCACTACAACCTCTACACACAGTCACACCACCTCTACAGGGGACATAGTATTCATACCTTGAAAGACAACATCAATAAGGAAAAACAGAAGGACAGCACCGGCTACATAAGAACAGGAAAAGGTTACTTTTAACTTTAGAATCAGCTGCAAAAATGTATTGTTCACATGCAGTAGTTTGTAGTTAATTGACAACAATTGAGCACAAAATTCAAAAAGTGTACCACAACCAACTTTCCATTGCACTACAATACATGCTTTCTCCTACACACCACAAAACTGAGAATCAATATCCCCCCCAAAATGATTATTGATCCAAAGAAGACACTACCATGAAAGCTACCAACACACCAGCAAACATACAGATATATTAAATGGGAAGGAGATACATCTACTGTATATCAGCAGTGTTAGGAAGCAGAGAAATGTACCGCCACCCAGAGCAGTTATCTAACCCCATAGAGTGAGTCTACCCCAGCGCTACAAGAGAAAAGTAGGGAGGCTTGTTAATCAAACAGCATGCAGGTGACCCACACTCATCATGAGAGGAGGAAGATCATTACCCAGAATTAATGCAGGGAATATGACCCTCTCTCTCCTGCTGGGGAAAAACACATGGATCTGAGAGACCTTGTCAACCTCCATAACTCCTCCAACGTCAACACATTTCAAATACACATTTCTACTGTCAAATGGATCAACATCAACATTAAGAAATCTAACTGTAAAACCAGAGGGGTCTTAACACAGCAAACAATAAATCGAGAAAATGACTAATGCATTAGGCTTATAACCAAAACAAAGATTTGACATCTAAGAAATGTTGTCCTTTACAAAGTGGCTTTCTCGGAAAACCATATCTTCAATCTCCTGTACCTCACAAATGAGCAATGTGTGTGTGTGTGTGTGTGTGTGTGTGTGTGTGTGTGTGTGTGTGTGTGTGAGAGAGTCACAGAGAGTGTAGTTGAATCTGGCTTCGACTTACGTTTTGTCGTAGTATGACGATGTCGTGTGGAGTGTATGGGAGAACTTGGCTGTGTTGCCGTTGATCACATTTCCGTTTTCCGTGATGGCATAAGAGTTCCTGGCTTTCTGGTCCTTGGCAAAGTTCCTGCAGGCTGTCAGCTTAGACTCCAGAGCCTGAGATGGACGTAGAGAATGCAAAAAGATATAGGCCTTCCACTATTAGCAAGAGGTCGATATATGGTATAAGACACAGTCTTAGTGTACCAGAGTATACAGCAAATAGCGAATGTGTGCAAATAGAAAGATGTATGTCTCACCCCCACTTTCCGTAGCAAGTCACTGACAATGTTGAGGGCTGATATTCTAGCAGAGGGAGTCAGTGAGTTACCAAGGACATTGGACAACTCTGGAAAATGAATACAATATACAAATCAAAATCACATCTTATTAGTCACATGCTTTGTAAACAACAGGTGTAGACTAACAGTGAAATGCTTACTTACGGACCTTTCCCAACAATGCAGAGAGAAAGAAAATAGCAAAATAATAGAAAAGTGGAACATGTAATAAAAAATACACAATGACTAACGATAACGTGGCTATATGGGTACCAGTACCAAGTCGTTGTGCAGGGGTACAAGGTAATTAGGTAGATATGTAGTACCAGTCAAAAGTTTGGACACCTACTCATTCAAGGGTTTTTCTTTCTTTTAATATTTTCTACATTGTAGAATAATAGTGAAGACATCAAAACTATGAAATAACACATATGGAATCATGTAGTAACCCAAAAAAGTGTGAAACAAATCAAAATATATTTTATATTTGAGATTCTTCAAAGTAGCCACCCTTTGCCTTGATGACAGATTTGCACACTTGGCATTCTCTCAACCAGCTTCATGAGGTAGTCACCTGGAATTCATTTCAATTAACAAGTGTGCCTTAAATGTTAATTTGTGGAATTTCTTTCCTTCTTAATGCATTTGAGCCAAACGCACGGTCTGATGAGTCCAAATTTGAGATTTTTGTTTCCAACCGCCATGTCTTTGTGAGACGCAGAGTAGGTGAAAGGAAGATCTCTGCATGTGTGGTTCCCACCGTGAAGCATGGAGGTGGTGTGATGGTGCTTTCTGGTGACACTGTCAAAGATTTATTTAGAATTCAAGGCACACTTAACCAACATGGCTACCACAGCATTCTGCAACGATACGCCATCCCATCTGGTTTGCGCTTAGTGGGACTATCATTTGTTTTCAACAGGACAATGACCCAACATACCTCCAGGCTGTGTAAGGGCTATTTGACCAAGAAGGAGAGTGATGGAGTGCTGCATCAGATGACCTGGACTCCACAACCACCTGACCTCAACCCAATTGAGATGGTTTGGGATGAGTTGGCCCGCAGAGCGAAGGTAAAGCAGCAAATAACTACATAGCATATGTGGGAACTCCTTCAAAACTTCCAGATGAAGCTGGTTGAGAGAATGCCAAGAGTGTGCAAAGCTGTCATCAAGGCAAAGGATGGCTACTTTGAAGAATCTAACACTTTTTTGGTTACTTCCATGTGTTATTTCATAGTTTTGATGTCTTCACTATTATTCTACAATATAGAAAATTGTAAAAATCAAGAAAAACCCTTGAATGAGTAGGTGTGTCCAAACTTTTGACTGGTACTGTACATATACACTACCATTCAAAAGTTTGGGGTCACTTAGAAATGTCCTTGTTTTTGAAAGAAAAGCAAATTTTTTGTCCATTAAAATAACATCAAATTTATCAGAAATACAGTGTAGACATTGTTAATGTTGCAAATGACTATTGTTGCTGGAAACGGCTGATTTTTAATGGAATATCTACATAGGCGTACATAGACCCATTATCAGCAACCATCACTCCTGTATTCCAATGGCACGCTGTGTTAGCTAATCGAAGTGCATCATTTTAAAAGGCTAATTGAGCATTAGAAAACCCTTTTGCAATTATGTTAGTACAGCTGAAAACTGTTGTCCTGATTAAAGAAGCAACAAAACTGGCCTTCTTTAGACTAGTTGAGTATTTGTATCAGCATTTGTGGGTTCGATTACAGGCTCAAAATGGCCAGAAACAAATAACTTTTTTTCTGAAACTCGTCAGTCTACTCTTGTTCTTAGAAATTAAGGCTATTTCATGCAAGAAATTACCAAGAAACTGAAGATCTCATACAACGCTGTGTACTACTCCCTTCACAGAACAGCACAAACTGGCCCTAACCAGAATAGAAAGAAGAGGGGGAGGCCCCAGTGCACAACTGAGCAAGAGGACAAGTACATTAGAGTGACTAGTTTGAGAAACAGACGCCTCACAAGTCCTCAACTGGCAGCTTCATTAAGCAGTACCCGCAAAACACCAGTCTCAACGTCAACAGTGAAGAGGCGACTCCGGGATGCTGGCCTTCTAGGCAGTGTTGCAAAGAAAAAGCCATATCTCAGACTGGCCAATAAAAAGTAAAGATGGGCAAAAGAACAAAGACACTGGACAGAGGAACTCTGCCTAGAAGGCCAGCATCCCGGAAGAGAGAGAGTGGTTTATGTGGTGTGTGTTTATGAGAGAGAGGGAGACGGAGTGTGTGTGTAAGGGAAGGAGAGTGTGTGCGCTGGTGTTAACTGAAGAGTAAAGAACGTTTCATGCAGTGTTTTCCCCTTACTGCCACAATGGCATGCAGACCATTATTCATGTACATTCCTTCCTCCCATTCCTCCAGCGATCAGTAGTCCACGATCAGCTCCTTTGTGTTGCTGACATTAAGGAAGAGGTTGTTGTCCTGGCATCTCTAATCTCTTCCCTATAGGCTGCCCCACTGTCTTCGGTGATCAGGCCTCCCACCGTTGTGTCGTCGGAAAACTTAAGAATGGTGTTGGAGTCATGTCACACACATTCGAGGGTGAAAAGAAAGTAAAGGAGGGGACTAAGCACGCACCCCTGAGGGGTGTTGAGTGTCAGCGTGGCAGATGTGTTATTGCCTACCCTCACCACCTGGGGGCGGCCCATCAGGAAGTCCAGGATCCAGTTGTATTGGCAGGTGTTCAGGTAATTAGCTTAGTGATGAGCTTGGAGAGTACTATGGTGTTGAACGCTGAGCTATAGTCAATGATCAGCATTCTCACATAGGTGTTCCTCTTGTCCAGGTGGGAAAGGGCAGTGTAGAGTGCAATAGAGATTGCGTTATCTGTGGATCTGTTGGGGCGGTATGCAAACTGGAGTGGGTCCAGGGTGTCTGGGATGATGGTGTTGATGGGGGCATGACCAGCCTTTCAAAGCATTTCATGGCTTCGGATGCGACTCCTACGGGGCGATAGTCATTTAGACAGGCTACCTTGGAGTTCTTGGGCACAGGGACTATGGTGGTCTGCTTGAAACATGTAGGTATTACAGCCCCCTGTAGGGAGAGGTTGAAAATGTCAGTGAAGATACTTGCCAGCTTGTCAGCGCATGCTCTGAGTACGTGTGTTGGTAATCCGTCTGAATGTTAACGCGTTTAAAGGACTTACTCACATCGACTAGGGAGAGCGTGATCATATAGTCGTCTGAAAAAGCTGGTGCTTACATGCATGGTTCAGTGTTGCTTGCTTCGAAGCAAGCATAGAAGGCATTTAGCTTGCGTCACTGGGCAGTTGGCGGTAGGGTTTCCCTTTGTAATCCGTGATAGTTCGCAAGCCCTGCCACATCTGACGAGTGTCAGAGCTGGTGTGGTATGATTCGATCTTAGTCCTGTACTGACGCTTTGCCTGTTTGATGGTTCTTCAAAGGACATAGCAGGATTTCTTAGAAGTGTCCTTGTCCTTGAAAGTGGCAGCTTTAGCCATTAGCTCATTGCAGATGTTGCCTATAAATCATGGCTTCTGATTGGGATATGTACGTACGGTCACTGTGGGAACGACGAACTGACTTGTTGGAAAGGTGGGATCCCTTGACGATGCCACGTCAAATCACTGAGCTTTTCAGTAAGGCATTCTACTGCCAATGTTTGTCTATGGAGATTGCATTGCTGTGTGCTCAATTTTATACACCTGTCAGCAATGGGTGTACTGAAATAGCCGAATCCTCTAATTGGAAGGGGTTTGTATATATAGTGTATCTTATCCATGTCCTTGTTCAGCCACGACTCCGAGAAACATAGGATATTACAGTTCTTCAGGTCCCATTTATAGGATAGTCTCGAACGGAGCTCGTCCATTTTGTTATCCCGTGATTGTACGTTCGCCAATATAATAGTCATTGACATACAGTATACTTCACATAAAAAAGGAGACAGTGTTGAGGTCAGAGCAAAAGGGTACCTGTGGGGTTGGCAAAGGCATTGTCCAGACTCTTTGCGAGCGGCGTTGCGGGGAGAGACAGTGAGGCCTGGACAGAGTAATCCATCTTTTCATTGTCCTCCTGGATGGGTGAGGTGGGCGCCGACATCCTGGTTACGTCCGTACTTCGCTCTCGGACGGCGAGCTCCTGACGCAGGTCTGACAGACAAGCAGACAGACAGACTATTTAAGACGAAGTCAGACCAGACATTCAAATTGAGGTTAATGGTGCGATAGTCTCTCCCAACAATAATTTGTGGCTGTAAGCAATGCTAATGCTGTGAGTACATGGGTTCTATTCATTTCACACATATCACTGAGAAGATGAAAGAGAAAAGGGAACAGCTAATTTTCTAATGAGTGAAGACAGGCAGGGGTTTGAGTGAAAACGGATCAATAAGCACCTCTGGCCTCGTCTTTCAACCTCTGCACTGAGACCAGGACGGACTCCTTCTCATCCAGCTCGCTCTCCAGGAAGGCGTTCCTCTCGATAGCCTGGTTCAGACGCTGCTCAAAGTCCTCCAGGGACACAATTGTAGCCCTGCAGAAATAAATAAATAATTTAATTCAAAGGAAAACGCTGTTCAGTGGACTCTTGGCTTCTGTACACAAAAGGCACATGCTGAAACATACACTGATACCCGTGTTCCACCGTGATGCATTATTGCTATTTAGTGCTAAATTAATCTCTCATGGACAAACTGCGCAAACATAAATCGAGCCTCTGACTAAATGATGCATGATTTTTGTTCTTGGTTAACAGAGGTCAGTGCTAAATTAACATGTCTGCTGAATGGACATATTCTTTCCACAGCTTACCAGCTTGCACATATCATATTCCACATGTCGATGATGCTTATTAAGCATTGTTTGAACCAAAAGATTACATGAAATGGAAACAATGAAACAAAAATGAAATGAAACAACGATTCATGACGTTAATATCATGTATCATACAATAATGAATCATTTTGAAATATGATGTAAATAATAGTCCCATATATTCAACATGCTGTAAACTATTGTTTTTTTTAAACAGTTATACTTTTTAATCCCTTATTAACTCTAATTAGTATGACCCTTACTATGTTCACTGATTGTCTACATTTCCTGGTTCAAGTGTTCATGATGTAAGAAAGCACTGAGTTGCTAAAAGTTAAAAGTTGTTAGGTTTACATCAAAGAAAACAGCTCTTCCCTATTTCAAAATATTTAAGAAATATGAGCCATACAACCAGAGCTACCTTTTTTCTTCCTTCGCGATATCATTTTAAAACCAATCCTGGGCCGATAATTACTGGTTTGATAAAGGACAACATTAATCAGTCATTTTACCTAGCTAGCTAACAACCTAGTAACTTGACAGTAGGTCTAGGCAAATTTGATTGGCACTGGAAGAAAGGAAAAAGGTCTGCTACTCATGAGACGTGTTTCAAAGGATTCATATAGGCCTAAACTATATCAGAGTGGTGTGTGTGTGTTTATAAGTTTGAGAGTGTGTAAGGGAGGGAGTGTGTGTGTTACAACTGAAGAGTAAAGAAGATTTCATGCAGCATTTTCTCCTTATTGCCACAATGACATGCAGATCATTAGGTGGTGAGGGTAGGTAGCAACACAGCTGCCACGCTGATCGGCAACACTGGAGCCCCTCAGGGGTGCGTGCTCAGTCCCCTCCTGTACTCTCTGTTCACCCACGACTGCATGGCCAGGCACCACTCCAACACCATCATTAAGTTTGCAGACGACACAACAGTGGTAGGCCTGATCACCGACAACGACGAGACAGCCTATAGGGAGGAGGTCAGAGACCTGGCCGGGTGGTGCCAGAATAACAACCTATCCCTCAATGTAACCAAGACTAAGGAGATGATTGTGGACTACAGGAAAAGGAGTACCGAGCACGCCCCCATTCTCATCGACGGGGCTGTAGTGGAGCAGGTTGAGAGCTTCAAGTTCCTTGGTGTCCACATCACCAACAAACTAGAATGGTCCAAACACACCAAGACGGTTGTGAAGAGGGCACGACAAAGCCTATTTCCCCTCAGGAAACTAAAAAGATTTGGCATGGGTCCATGCCATTCTATGCAGTATTTTATTATACAGTGTGAAGTTAAATGCTATATGTGTTGTATTGAGTAGAAGTGTGAATATCAGTGACAGGTTTTTGTGTGTAGCACATGCACATAACGTTTAGAAAACGGGAACAATTGTCGAACAAGAGACGAGGCCACTGAATTTTCCCGCTGTGGTATTACGAAATTACTTGGCATTGTAATACTTGGCCTGGTGTCGTTAGTAAAATGTTGGTATCGTGACAACACTACTCTCATTAACGAGCTCCTTTTGCCCACAGGACTGCCGCTGACTGTGGTTGTTTCTCGGTAAACCGTAGACAATGTAGTGCGTGAAATGCCCAGGAGGGTGGCCGTTTCTGAGATACTGGATCCGGCGCGCCTGGCACTGACGATCATAGCACGCTCAGTCGTTTGCCCATTCTAACGTTCAATCAAACAGTAACTGAATGCCTTGATGCCCGTCTGCCTGCTTTATATAGCAAGCCACGGCCAAGTGACTCACTGTCTGTAGGAGCGATCCATTTTCGTGAACGGGGTGGTGTACTTAATAAACTGGCCAGGGAATTTACAGCAATCAGACCCATTTGGGCCAGAGGCATGTTTTAATTGGAATGGGGATTTTCCATCAGTCATCCGATTACTCCCAATGAAGAGCACAGTGGGAAATTAATTAGGAAACATGCAACAAGCAGCTCAGCCTCCAGCATTCATCAGCACCTCTCTGCATGGGGTTAATGTATGAGTTTGTGTTCTGAAAGAGGATGAATACTTTTGCATCTATTGTTAGATTAGTACTACTGGTAGATATCTCTACTATTGCCTTTTTCGTCCAAAACAAACATCCTGAAGTATACAGTAAATATCAGGTTATGACGACTTCTACAGCTCCTCTTCTAATGCTGTATCCAGTAACTGTCTGTTAGATACTGTGTAGTGGTCTGGTCTCTTTGCTGACCTCTTGGCTCTTTCTAGGTCGTCGTTGGACTGCTCGAGCTCCCGCACGTATTTGTGGAGCTGCTCTTTGATGCCCCGGGTCTGTCCCAGGTCATCCTCCAGCATGTTGATCTGTTTGTAGCTCTGGGCATACTGCTGCTCCAGTTTTTCCTGGAGGGGGGAGGGGGGTCAAGAGATGGAGAGAGAGAAGAAAGGGAGGGAGACAATTTTAAATAGGAAAATAAAGCTTTAACGTCCTTTGCCTAACACCTCGCAGTCACACGCACACCCAGACAGTGGAGGGAACCACCGTGGTAACCTACATTCTGTCATCTATTTTACAGAGCACTCCGTTATGCTCCATTTACTCCAGTGTTCTCAGGGTATGGGATGATGATGTGACCCCCTATCTTCTGCTCCAGCTCTCTGGAGCTCAGCTCAATAAATGTGACTGAGTCTGCCAGTCTTTCTGACCTATATCTACTGGATATGTCAAGTCTGAATCAATGAACCACTAACCTGGGCCAGACAAATCCTGCTTTGTCCTGAAATGCCGTTTTACATGAACTACATATTCATCAGCACATACATTCTAGGCTACGTCAAGTAGCTCGTATCTCATAACAAGGCGCTTACTCAAGTGACAGACACAGTCGCAGACACAGTCTCTGGCATCAGAATGAGAAAACCAGTCATTGCTGTGGTATTTCCATAAACAAAGGCATGAAGCAATACTTGATGCTTGCCTGGAATAACCACCAGACAGTTGAAAATAAAGCAGAACAGAAGACAATCTCGCCATCACCGGTGGGGTACTCGCATGGCTTGAGTCGTAATGTGAACATGGACACAGAGCCACACTCATCCCAGCGCTAATTACTGCATGAGAATGAATGTGCTGCTGATGCATTGTGTATGAGAATGATACGTTTCATGCAAATGAACCACAGCTGGATATAAGCAGGATGTCGAGGGGCAGTAAAGCACAGGTGCCGATTCCCCATAGTAGTGATCAGAGCAAGATTGGGAAAGAGAGTTCCTTGTCTGCCTGACTGATACGATTTCTGTCTAAGAACCCTGTCTCCTTTACTGTTGAACATCCTGATACGTCATTAATAACTTCTATAGGTTGGAATACTGACAGACATGCTAACGAAACGTGCCTCCTCTCTGGGAGACCGCAATAAAGGACAAGCCATGATGATATAAGGCAGCTTCAATAGTCATCAATAATCTATTATGTCAAGTGTATTTTTTTTAATTTTTTTTATTTCACCTTTTATTAACCAGGTAGGCTAGTTGAGAACAAGTTCTCATTGCAACTGCGACCTGGCCAAGATAAAGCATAGCAGTGTGAACAGACAACACAGATTACACATGGAGTAAACAATAAACAAGTCAATAACATGGTAGAAAAAAAGAGAATCTATATACAATGTGTGCAAAAGGCATGAGGTAGGCAATAAATCGAATAATTACAATTTACAGATTAACACTGGAGTGATAAATCATCAGATGATCATGTGCAAGAAGAGATACTGGTGTGCAAAAGAGCAGGAAAAGTAAATAAATAAAAGCAGTATGGGGGGTGAGGTAGGTAAATTGGGTGGGTAGTTTACAGATGGACTATGTACAGCTGCAGCGATCGGTTAGCTGCTCGATAGCAGATTTTTAAAGTTGTTGAGGAGATAAAAGTCTCCAACTTCAGAGATTTTTGCAATTCGTTCCAGTCGCAGGCAGCAGAGAACTGGAAGGAAAGGCGTCCAAATGAGGTTTGGGCTTTAGGGATGATCAGTGAGATACACCTGCTGGAGCGCGTGTTGCAGGTGGGGTGTAGCCATCGTGACCAGTGAACTGAGATAAGGCGGCACTTTACCTAGCATAGCCTTGTAGATGACCTGGAGCCAGTGGGTCTGACGACGAACATGTAGCGAGGGCCAGCGACTAGGGCATACAGGTCGCAGTGGTGGGTCGTATTAAGGTGCTTTTAGTAACAAAACGAATGGCACTGTGATAAACTGCATCCAGTTTGCTGAGTAGAGTATGGAAGCTATTTTGTAGATGACATCGCCGAAGTCGAGGATCGGTAGGATAGTCAGTTTTACTAGGGTAATTTGGCGGCGTGAGTGAAGGAGGCTTTGTTTGCGGAATAGAAAAGCCGATTCTTGCTTTGATTTTGGATTGGAGATGTTTGATATGAGTCTGGAAGGAGAGTTTGCAGTCTACCAGACACCTAGGTACTTATAGATGTCCACATATTCTAGGTCGGAACCGTCCAGGGTGGTGATGCTAGTCGGGCGTGCGGGTGCAGGCAGCGAACGGTTGAAAAGCATGCATTTGGTTTTACTAGCGTTTAAGAGCAGTTGGAGGCCACGGAAGGAGTGTTGTATGGCATTGAAGCTCGTTTGGAGGTTAGATGTACAGTGTCCAAGGAAGGGCCGGAAGTATATAGAATGGTGTCGTCTGCGTAGAGGTGGATCAGGGAATCGCCCGCAGCAAGAGCACATCATTGATGTATACAGAGAAAAGAGTCGGCCCGAGAATTGAAACCTGTGGTACCCCCATAGAGACTGCCAGCGGACCGGACAACATGCCTCCGATTTGACACACTGAACTCTGTCTGCAAAGTAGTTGGTGAACCAGGCAAGGCAGTCATTAGAAAAACCGAGGCTACTGAGTCTGCCGATAAGAATATGGTGATTGACAGAGTCGAAAGCCTTGGCCAGGTCGTATGAAGACGGCTGCACAGTAATGTCTTTTATCGATGGCGGTTATGATATCGTTTAGTACCTTGAGCGTGGCTGAGGTGCACCATGACCGGCTCGGAAACCGGATTGCACAGCGGAGAAGGTACGGTGGGATTCGAGATGGTCAGTGATCTGTTTGTTGACTTGGCTTTCGAAGACCTTAGATGGCAGGGCAGGATGGATATAGGTCTGTAACAGTTTGGGTCCAGGGTGTCTCCCCTTTGAAGAGGGGGATGACCGCGGCAGCTTTCCAATCCTTGGGGATCTCAGATGATACGAAGGAGAGGTTGAACAGGCTGGTGATAGGGGGTGCGACAATGGCGGCGGACAGTTTCAGAAATAGGGGGTCCAGATTGTCAAGCCCAGCTGATTTGTATGGGTCCAGGTTTTCCAGCTCTTTCAGAACATCTGCTATCTGGATTTGGGTAAAGGAGAAGCTGGGGAGGCTTGGGCGAGTAGCAGCGGAGGGGCGGGGCTGTTGGCCAAGGAGTCGCCAGGAGGAAGGCATGGCCAGCCATTGAGAAATGCTTGTTGAAGTCTTCGATTATCACGGATTTATCGTGGTGACCGTGTTACCTAGCCTCAGTGCAGTGGGCAGCTGGGAGGAGGTGCTCTTGTTCTCCATGACTTTACAGTATCCCAGAACTTTTGGAGTTAGAGCTACAGGATGCAAATTTCTGCTTGAAAAAGCTGGCCTTTGCTTTCCTGACTGACTGCGTGTATTGGTTCCTGACTTCCCTGAACAGTTGCATATCGCGGGGCTCTTCGATGCTATTGCAGTTCGCCACAGGATGTTTTTGTGCTGGTCGAGGGCAGTCAGGTCTGGAGTGAACCAGGGGCTATATCTGTTCTTGGTTCTGCATTTTTTGAACGGAGCATGCTTGTCTAATATGGTGAGGAAGTAACATTTAAAGAAGACCAGGCATCCTCAACTGACGGGATGAGGTCAATATCCTTCCAGGGAACCCGGGCCAGGTCGATTAGAAAGGGCTGCTCGCAGAAGTGTTTTAGGGAGCGTTTGACAGTGATGAGGGGTGGTCGTTTGACCGCGGACCCGTGGCGGATACAGGCAATGAGGCAGTGATCACTGAGATCTTGATTGAAGACAGCAGGGGTGTATTTGGAGGCAGGTTGGTCAGGATAATGTCTATTAGGGTGCCCATGTTTACGGATTTAGGGTTGTACCTGGTGGGTTCCTTGATGATTTGTGTGAGATTGAGGCATCAAGCTTGGATTGTAGGACTGCCGGGGTGTTAAGCATATCCCAGTTTAGGTCACCTAACAGAACAAACTCGAAGCTAGATGGGGAGCGATCAATTCACAGATGGTGTCCAGGGCACAGCTGGGAGCTGAGGGGGGTCGGTAGCAGGCGGCAACAGTGAGAGACTTATTCTGGAAGATTAATTTTTAAAATTAGAAGTTCGAACTGTTTGGGCATAGACCTGGAAAGTATGACAGAACTTTGCAGGCTATCTCTCGCAGTAGATTGCAATCCTCCCCTTTGGCAGTTCTATCTGACGGAAAGTGTTATAGTTGGGTATGGAAATCTCAGAATTTTTGGTGGCCTTCCTAAGCCAGGATTCGGACACGGCAAGGACATCAGGGTTGGCAGAGTGTGCTAAAGCGGTGTGGTAAGGCAAACTTAGGGAGGAGGCTTCTGATGTTGACATGCATGAGGCCAAGGCTTTTTCGATCACAGAAGTCAACAAATGAGGTGACTGGGGACATGCAGGGCCTGGGTTTACCTCCACATCACCCGAGGAACAGAGGAGTAGTAGGATGAGGGTGCGGCTAAAGGCTATCAAAACTGGTCGCCTAGAGCGTTGGGGACAAAGAATAAAAGAGCAGATTTATGGGCGTGGTAATAGATTCTGGGCATAATGTGCAGACAGGGGTATGGTGGGGCGTGGGTACAGCGGAGGCAAGCCCAGGCACTGGGTGATGATAAGAGAGGTTGTATCTCTGGACATGCTGGTCTCAATGGGTGAGGTCACCGCATGTGTGGGGGGTGGACGAAGGGGTATCAGAGGTACGGAGAGTGGAACTACGGGGTCCATTGCAAACCAAAACAATGATAGCTAGCCTGAACAACAGTATGCAAGGCATATTGATATTTGAGGGAGACATACAATAAGGCATAAAGTGATTGCAGTCTTGATTGGAGAGCTAGCTAAAACAACAGGTGAGATAACAGCAGCTAGTCAGTTAACACAGCAGCAGCAGGTAAAAATGGCGACGGCTAGGCAGAGAGGGTCGGATTAACTACACACAGATCCTGAGTTAAAGCACAGAGCCGACAGATAAAACACAAATAAACGGAATGGAGTACCGTGAATTAATGGACAGTCAAGCAAGCATCAGCTATGTAGCCAGTGATCATAGTGTCCAGGGGGCAGCCGTAGATGGAGCAGTGAGGCCTCCACTAAGCTAGCCGCGCGTAAGATTGTTCGATAGACCTGTCAAGATAGCAGCCGATATGCTCAGACAGCTAACGATTAGCGGGCCGCAGTTAGCATATGGGCGTTCAGGTTACGTCGCGATGGAGGGGCCAGTTGAATAACTCCCTCGGGCAGATAACGTCGGTATCCCAGTCGTGAAGGCCCGGTGGGGCTCCGCATCGGCAGTAAACGGGTCCGGATAGGTAATTGTAGCCCAGGAGTGGCTGATGGAACTCTTCAGCTGGCTAGCTCCGGGATAATTGGTGTTTGCTCCGGAATTGATGTTAGCCAATAGTCACCGGATAGCAGCTAGTTAGCTGCAAGATCCAGGTGTAAATGTCCAGAGAATTGCGGTAAAAATCCGGGATATGGAGAGAAAATAGTCTGGTATGCTCTGGTCTGAGTCGCGTTGTACAAAACTGGCAATAGTTTCCGAGCTAAAGGATAGCTGATAAGCGCTAGCTGTGGTTAGCTGAACTACTCACGTTAGCTTGTGAGCTGGCTAACTTCTGGCTAGATGAATAACTCCTCGGGCAGATAACGTCGGTATCCCAGTCGTGAAGGCCGGTGGGGCTCCGCATCCGGCAGTAAAACGGGTCCGGATAGGTGATTGTAGCCCAGGAGTGGCTGATGAAACTCTCAGCTGGCTAGCTCCGGGATAATTGGTGTTTGCTCCGGAATTGATGTTAGCCAATAGTCACTCGGATAGCAGCTAGTTAGCTGCAAGATCCAGGTGTAAATGTCCAGAGCTTGCGGTAAAAATCTGGGGATATGGAGAGAAAATAGGTCTGGTATGCTCTGGTCTGAGTCGCGTTGTACAAAACTGGCAATAGTTTTCCGAGCTAAAGGATAGCTGATAAGCGCTAGCTGTGGTTAGCTGAACTACTCACGTTAGCTTGTGAGCTGGCTAACTACTGGCTAGCTTCTGTTGTAGATTTCGGATACGAGGTGAATAATACCTTTGAGGAGGAAAAAAAGCAGATCCGCACCACATTTGGTGAGGTAGGTTGCAGGAGAGTGTTTTGAAGTTGAGTTTTTAAGAAGAAAAAAWATATATATAAAAAGAAATGCGAAGAAAAATATATAAAAAATATATACACGGGACAGGACGAGGACAAAAGGACATCTGACTGCTACGCCATCTTGGATTAATGGCGTGTTTAATGGCGTGTATGGCGTGTTTCTTAGGTTGTCAAAAGAGGAGCATGAACGCTAAAGGCGCCTCTAAAATATTTTCTTGTCAATTCATGCGGTAAACTCACATTCCAATAACAATATGTCTTTTTTTTAACTTGAGCCGATCTAGTGTATTGTGTCCCTCTTGTGTACCTTGAGTGAGTCCACCTCGTTCTTAAGCCTGCTGTTTTCAGAGTGCAGGACTCTCGTGCGGTGCTCGGCCTGGCCCAGCTGGGTCTCCAGTTCTGCCTCCAGCTCTCTGCTGCCCTCCTGAAACTCCAGCAGCTCCTCCTGGGCCTCCTGGCAACTGACAGGGCAGACACCACCGGAGGACATGGTTAGTACAACAACATTGTTATTTAACAGTCCATTAGTATTTATTTGGTTTTTACTATGAAATGAAAGTACCCAGGTTAAGTATATAAGACTTAAAGAAACGCTCCTGTACTTCTGTATACTTTTTAACCAATAGTTCTGAAAGTAGAGCTCACAAGCCAAAAGTGGTCCCCGAAAATTGAGTACAACGTCACATGTGCAGCTATGTGCAACAACATCATTGCCCTCTCGCTCTCTTGCTCTGCTGTGGGTGCATGATGTGCCTTTTGCTAGCTGTCACTCATATGGTGAGGGGCTGACGCTCATTGGTTGAACTCAAATTGCTAGGAGGCTGGACCACATGGGGGAAAATGGCGCAGCACAGCTTCCAGAGAAACAGTCGCTTTCAAACTAGGGATTTTGTGGCTAGGCTAATTGTGGTAAGACAGTAATTCTGCTCATAGCGGGAGGTTTAAAACATACTCAGTATTCACCAAAGTTCCGGAGCATATCTTTAAAAATAGAAATCACAAAATCATGTTACAGCCTTCTATGATGAATGGTATCTACGATCTACAAGACTTCTTAAAGTCAAAGCGTATCCTGTTTTGTAGACAGTAACAGGAACTAGCAACCCATAAATGACCAATCTTCTTTGTTTATCTAATAACATGAAAATCCTACATGACATACAGTAGGTACTTAAACATACACAACTGTCTTCAGGCCATTTAAACAGTGGAAATTGAAAGCGCAGATCCCGGCCGCTTCACAAAGCCCACACAGAATTTGCACTGTTACGCTTGATCGTGATCCAGGCAATCAAAGAACCCTCTGACTTTCCTAACACCACATCACATCACTTGTCCACCGTGGCCTCTCAAAAACGGTAACAGGCTGTCTGTCTACTACCCAGAGCAAAAGTAGATATTCTATAAATAACCAAAAGGTTGGGTTGTTTACTGTGGGCATGTGGCCAGGACAGGGTAGCATTTCAGGGTGGGGGTTGGGTTGAATGGGGTTATGTAAGTAAGTGTCTGCCGCCCGCTAAAGCCATGGACACACAGCTGCTCTAAAAATGGCTGTGTCCGGGGGCCATCGGCATTGCACGCTACAGGCATGTGACCGGTGGGACACGGTGGAAGGGGGGCCTGGAAACAGCACCCACTTTCCTGCTATGGGCTGTCTGTCCTGTGTTGCTACCCTGGGGGCAGTGGTGTTTTGAAGGGGAAAGCCAAGTGGGCTCTTTAACTTTAAAACCCCAGCAGGTCACCACTTCCTCCATCTGTGGTTAGTTCCAAACGCAGCATCAGCGGTCTTTGAACTGCTTGTTTTGCCCAAGAGGTGAATGTCCCTTTCAGATATCCCTGACCTGTCAGGGAACCCGAGCATCCTCTTTATTGGCCAATTTTTTTGCAACAGTGTTTAGGGGAATCCTCAAGCAAGAGCATCTATTGTTGCTTCACTACTAAATTCATGACAATCTTAAACACACATTTATTGAGCGATACAAAAGGGGAGTGGCTTTGATTCCCATTGGGTGTAAATGTTCATAGAGTCTCATATAACTGGGTGTAGTTTCCCCTAGCGCTGGGTGTGTCTGCTGTCCACTGCGATCTTATCAGCAGTCTTTTGTATCAAAACAGCAGTGCGCCTGTGCTGTGTGATGAGGATGTTCATTGAGAGAAATAGACCACAGAGTCACATCTGTCGCCCACTGCCAGTCTCGCACAGATGGGAAAAGAAAACATACATCTAAGACCGCTATTACATAATCCCATTCAGTGTAGACTTAAGATATATATATATATCTTTTTGGTATTTTACCCCCTTTTTCTCCCCAATTTCGTCATATCCAATAGCGATCTTGTCTCATAGCTGCAACTCCCCAACAGGCTCGGGAGAGGCGAAGGTCGAGTAATACGTCCTCCGAAACATGACCCGTCAAACCGCTCTTCTTAATACCTGCCTGCTTAACCCGGAAGCCAAGCTGCAGCAAAGTGTCGGAGAAAACACTGTTCAACTGATGATTGTGCTAGAGTGCAATGAACCAAGTAAAGCCCCCCCGGCCAAACCCTCCCCTAACCAGGACGACGCTGGGCCAATTGTGCTCCGCCCTATGGGACTCCCGTTCACGGCCGGTTGTGACACAGCCTGGGATAGAACCTGGGTCTGTAGTGCTGCCTCAAGCACTGCGATGCAGTGCCTTAGATCGCTGCGCCACTCGGGAGGCCTTAAGAGATTTTCTAATGTGAAACCAGATCTGTCCCTTTGGAAGTATAAAGGAGTATTGAAGGACATTCCTAACATGGTCTTACATAAAGGACTTTCACAGGTTAAACTGTATCGGTCATTCATTAATGCTCTTAAAAACGAAAGAGTGAGGAGAGCTAGGCTAAGAGGTCAATGTAACAAGTCTGGATGGGGAATTTCCTTTCACAAGTACTCAGGATTTAAAGTACAGGTACAGTGGGGAGAACAAGTATTTGATACACTGCCGATTTTGCAGGTTTTCCTACTTACAAAGCATGTAGAGGTCTGTAATTTTTATCATAGGTACACTTCAACTGTGAGAGACGGAATCTAAAACAAAAATCCTGAAAATCACATTGTATGATTTTTAACTAATTAATTTGCATTTTATTGCATGACATAAGTATTTGATCACCTACCAACCAGTAAGAATTCCGTCTCTCACAGACCTGTTAGTTTTTCTTTAAGAAGCCCTCCTGTTCTCCACTCATTACCTGTATTAACTGCACCTGTTTGAACTCGTTACCTGTATAAAAGACACCTGTCCACACACTCAATCAAACAGACTCCAACCTCTCCACAATGGCCAAGACCAGAGAGCTGTGTATGGACATCAGGGATAAAATTGTAGACCTGCACAAGGCTGGGATGGGCTACAGGACAATAGGCAAGCAGCTTGGTGAGAAGGCAACAACTGTTGGCGCAATTATTAGAAAATGGAAGAAGTTCAAGATGACGGTCAATCACCCTCGGTCTGGGGCTCCATGCAAGATCTCACCTTGTGGGGCATCAATGATCATGAGGAAGGTGAGGGATCAGCCCGAATTACCCGGCAGGACCTGGTCAATGACCTGAAGAGAGCTGGGACCACAGTCTCAAAGAAACCATTAGTAACACACTACGCCGTCATGGATTAAAATCCTCAGTGTACACAAGGTCCCCTGCTCAAGCCAGCGCATGTCCAGGCCCGTCTGAAGTTTGCCAATGACCATCTGGATGATCCAGAGGAGGAATGGGAGAAGGTCATGTGGTCTGATGAGACAAAAATAGAGCTTTTTGGTCTAAACTCCACTCGCCGTGTTTGGAAGAAGAAGAAGGATGAGTACAACCCCAAGAACACCATCCAACCGTGAAGCATGGAGGTGGAAACATCATTCTTTGGGGATGCTTTTCTGCAAAGGGGACAGGACGACTGCACCGTATTGAGGGGAGGATGGATGGGGCCATGTATCGCGAGATCTTGGCCAACAACCTCCTTCCCTCAGTAAGAGCATTGAAGATGGGTCGTAGCTGGGTCTTCCAGCATGACAATGACCCGAAACACACAGCCAGGGCAACTAAGGAGTGGCTCCGTAAGAGCATCTCAAGGTCCTGGAGCAGTCTCCAGATCTGAACCCAATAGAAAATCTTTGGAGGGAGCTGAAAGTCCATATTGCCCAGCGACAGCCCGAAACCTGAAGGATCTGGAGAAGGTCTGTATGGAGGAGTGGGCCAAAATCCCTGCTGCAGTGTGTGCAAACCTGTCAAGAACTACAGGAAACGTATGATCTCTGTAATTGCAAACAAAGGTTTCTGTACCAAATATTAAGTTCTGCTTTTCTGATGTATCAAATACTTATGTCATGCAATACAAATGCAAATTAATTACTTAAAAATCATACAATGTGATTTTCTGGATTTTTGTTTTAGATTCCGTCTCTCACAGTTGAAGTGTACCTATGATCAAAATTACAGACCTCTACATGCTTTGTAAGTAGGAAAACCTGCAAAATCGGCAGTGTATCAAATACTTGTTCTCCCACTGTATATATAGTGAAACCACAGGATTCCAACATACTGTCATACTTCTGAGTTTCTGGTGAGTTCAAGTAAAAGAAGCCTGATGATCTTAGATATAGCATTAATGTAACATAAAAGGCATGATTTGTGCATATCTTACTTTTTCTTGTACTTGAGGGAAAGAGTCTTCCAGAAGTCAATCTCCTCGTCTTTCGAGGTGAATTTTGGAATCATATCTGTGTTCATGATATACATTTAGATCTGGAAAATCAACAGAAACAATTTATATTACACAAATCAAATCAAATGGATTTATATAGCCCTTCTTACATCAGCTGAAATCTCAAAGTGCTGTTCAGAAACCCAGCCTAAACCCCCAAACAGCAAGCAATGCAGGTGTAGAAGCACTGTACAAACAAACAATTGTATTTATCAGTAGCACTGTTGGGTTGCAAAAGTTGAGTGGCAATACATCATCGTCATATAGACAAACAACCACCAGAGCAAATATGGTACATTAGATATGTTTCCAAAAAGGATTAGGACCACAGTAGAGTACACAGAGCATCCATCAGTGACACAGGACATTCTTCATTAGAAACATTGACAGAATGACCTGAAGTACCCTGCTCTGTCCTCTCCAATCGATACCTTCTCAACATCCTCTCAAGCTATTTTTGTACAGTTGTAACCGAGTGCCATAGTGTGTGTTTATGCGTAATGGATGTGCGCCCCCGCTCGTTCTCTCTCTCTCTCTCTCTCTCTCTCTCTCGTTACAAAACACACTGGAATGATTTTCAACTCAGCAATTTCAACTCTTATTTAGTAATCATTTATTATGCACTGTATGCCAAAGCCACAGCAGCTGGCTCTTCCGCAGGTTGCCTAGCTCTTGAACTTCCCAGGCCAGTTAGTTGGACTCCTAGGACTGCAAGCTGTAGCCTATCTAGCTTAGATCTATCGCCTAATAAGACAGACATCAACTCCTGGGCTGTAGCATCAGGTCCCATCAGGACGCAGAAATCTGTAGATCAATGATTTTTCTGGGAACTAATCAAAGGGCCTGTCTGAGTCCCTAGCCTCAAACAGGGTGGATTACTAAAATAACTGTATTAATTTCCCCTAGCACAGAAAAAAGGGATGTAACAACGCATATTTGAGTTTCCTGGAATTAGAAAACAGAATTTAAAAAGCGATGTGTTAGCCTATACATAGAGATCTGTTGTGTCAACTGCTGTTGCAGTATTAAGCTCCAAATAACTTTCTTGATTCAAATGTAAAAAATGGGAAATAGGTTGCAGTAGAAAACAAGACATTCTAATTTCCCTGGATGTAAAAAAAAGTGTGGCCAGGAGTAGGGCTGTGGCGGTCATGAAATTTCGTCAGCCGGTGATTATCAAGCAAATAACCGTCGGTATCACGGTAACTTACCGTTAATTAACAAACACATTTAGCATCTCCTGGCTTCCTTCCACACACAACCTACTGATGCAGACCATTGGAACATCTACTAGTCTAATAAATCCATGTAATATAGCCTACACCTTCACAATAAATCCATTGTTCATTTTAGACAGGTCTAAAGAAACATTAATGAAGAAAATGTAGTCTATTTCAGAAGAACAGAATAGCATACTCTGAGTTGTCCTTAATTAAGGTCCTGATCTGGTTATGTCATATGGCTGTGGGCTACACTAGTTCATTTAGCAGACAAGATTTGGTTAGAATTCTGTGACATTATTTTATAGTATGAAGAATACAATTGAACAAAGCTGAATAAAAAAAGAAAGGATATTTTCTCCAAATGATTTGAGGGAGTGGGCACATGCGGCTATTCTGTGTTGAGCGGTTAAAAAAGAAATAGGTACTCCTATATGCTTAATTTAGAGTTATGTAACTTTAGTTGTTCTACAAACGTTGGGCTATATGTTTAGATTTTAAGACATTGTAAGGCTGTATGATGCGAGTAATCATGATTTGAAAGGCATGAGCCCTGCTTAGTTGTTTGTGCAGGCTGTATGTAAACACTTCATCAGTCTCTCATTCACAATTTGACAAGCACTTGATAATGACTGGAATTTCCCGGCGGCATCCCTTGTGTGTGGCCGTAATGCACCCTAAAAAGAAATCTATGCCTTTTGCGGCCAGCGGCCGTTGTTCCATTCTCCCTGCGTGCTCTGAAGTGCCTCTCACTCACATGGCTCTCCATCACGTGATCAGGTCTTTCTCACAGGCTACAAGTGAAGACAGACACTTTGGGGATGCAACTGCTCACGTTCTTATTCAATTCCAAGATGCATATTAAAGATTTTGGAAGAACTGTCCACATTTACTTTTCGTCAGCCAACAAGATGAGTAGGCCTAATGAACAGCAAACGCACTAATCTATCTACTATCCCCCATAGTACAAAAGTTTACCTATTCTGTGCGAGAAATAAATATTCCAAACATAGTCTGGGACAGTTGTGGGATGTGATAGATCCCAAATTAATACAACCACTAGCATCAAAACAAATATTTTATGGAACATTTAGCTTCAAATATGATAAACTGTTAGGCTATTCCTTCACATTATAAGCACAGCAATGCACACACAGCAGTAGGCTAAGCGCGAGTGTTCCATTAGCGGGAAAACACCATTATCAATAGTGACCGCAAACACGATTATGCATGTAATGCTTTTATTATAAAAGGTGCATTTTATGGTGAAAATGATCTTCCCCAAACTTGAACCTCACACACTGCTTATGTATGCCAGTTAGGCTCTACACCCCTTGTAAAGCAAATGAATGTGCTTAATTTTAAAATTGCCCACTTTAGTTGCAAAAAAAAGGCATTTTTCTTGCCTAACGCTGGGCATCATTCACAAGTAATAATACAGTGCATTCGGAAAGTATACACTTTTTACACATTTTTTATTACGTTACAGCCTTATTCTAAAATTTATTAAATTGTTTTATTCCTCAACCGACACACAATACCACATAATGACGACGCAAAAACAGTATTTTTTTTACATTTTTGCAAATGTATTAAGGATTTAAAAATCTGAATGACCTTATTTACATAAGTATTCAGAACCATATCTCAGTACTTTCTTGAAGCACCTTTGGCAGCGATTACAGCCTCCAGTCGTCTTGGGTATGACTCTACAAGCTTGGCACATCTGTTTTTAGGGAGTTTCTCCCATTCTCTGCAGATCCTCTCAAGCTCTGTCAGGTTGGATGGGGAGCGCCGCTGTACAGCTATTTGCATGTCTCTCCAGAGATGTTCGATTGGGTTCAAGTCTTGGCTCTGGCTGGGCCACTCAAGGACATTCAGAGACTTGTCCCAAAGCCACTACTGCGTTGTCTTGGCTGTGTGCTTACGGTCATTGTCCAGTTGGAAGGTGAACCTTCGCCACAGTTTGAGGTCCTGAGCGCTCTGGAGCAGGTTTTCATCAAGGATCTCTGTACTTTGCTCTGTTCCTGCCCTCAATCCTGACTAATCTCCCAGTCCCTGCCGCAGAAAAACATCCCTACAGCATGATGGTGCCAGGATTCCTCCAGATGTGACGCTTGACATTCAGGCCAAAGAGTTCAAACCAGTTTTCGCTTTGTCATTATGGGGTATTGTGTGTAGATTGATGAGGAACATTTTTATTGAATCAATTTTTGAAAATGTGGAAAAAGGGAAGAGGTCTGAATACTTTCCGAATGCACTGAATATAATTCACAAGTGATAAACTAATATTGTCACCCATCAGAATATTCTTAATTTAATATTGTCTTTACATATAATAAATCATATGTGTGAAATTTGTTTTGATTTAGAAAGGACCATTATCATGCACCCATCTCGAGACAGGGGCAGGGGGAAAAAATACATGTCATCTATGCACTTAAATAGTGAATGGAGGATGCTTTTCCGTGGTTCATTTTCATGCCAGCCAGGTAGGCTACACTCCTGTTGTAAAGATAAGCAATGTGCTTAATATTAGGAAAGTTGAGAAATAAATATAGTAGGCCTAGCCTATAGAAACCTGATGGGATCCTCCTCTTTTTAAGAGGCCATCACTCTGTTTCCTCACACAATTGCATAGCCAATAGAAATGTTGCTCAACATGAGCTCTCATGAACTGTTTGATTAGATTTTGAATCACATTTGCATTGATGTAGAGTGATTAGGGGGACAATAGAGTGCTGAGTACCAGGCAGTTAGCAAGTTTGGTAGGCTACTAATGACCATCAGCAGCATCAGAGCTTGGAGAAGCTTAATTACCGTGACTAAACAGTCACGTGGAATTTGACTGCCTTCATGACGTGGAACCGCCGGTGTGGCGGAAATACGGTCACCGCAACAGGCCTAGCCAGGAGTCACATTCATCAGTGACTCCATATTCTGTGTGCATTGATTAGAGATCTCCCACTTCACGTTGCTACACATGGAGCATCTTACTGTAGTGCCAACAAAATAAAGCTACAGTACACGTGTGAAACCTGTGTAGGCTATACGGCCCTCAAACTCAACTCTGGACCGCG
Organism: Salvelinus sp. IW2-2015; assembly: GCF_002910315.2. Lineage (NCBI taxonomy): Eukaryota > Metazoa > Chordata > Actinopteri > Salmoniformes > Salmonidae > Salvelinus > Salvelinus sp. IW2-2015. The sequence goes on from NC_036848.1 coordinate 27,132,077, forward strand.
AAGCCTGTTCCACTCCGTTTGTCCATTGTTCCTTTCTAATTATGGATTTTAAACCTGGGACACCAGGTGGGTCCAATTAATTATCAGGTAGAAGAGAAAACCAGCAGGCTCTAGACCTCGTAGGGTAAGAGATGTATACCACGTTATAAAAAATTTAAAAACGACATTCACAAGTTTGTTTTATTAAATTAAGGATTTCAAATGTCATGGTATATCCTTGTGTGTAGAAATGTCACATTGTCATTCAATAAAATGATCTAAGTCTTCTCATTGTAAAATAGGCCTATGATTATTCTTTTTTTTGTTGACAAAAATGAATACTCTTGCAAGTATTCGAATACTAATGTCCATTCGGATATTCGAATAATCGTACCAATCCCTACAACAAACTGAGAAAGTCACCGTACTACTGACACTTCTCTTGTCGTCTCCTGCCCTGGTATGGGATTTATGCAGGTGGGCAACCAATAGCCAGATAGCCGACAACTCAAGGAAAAAGAGCGAGAGGTAAATAGGGAGAGATGGACAACGCTTCTGTTGTGCAGTAGTTAGTGGCATTCTGATAAAACCTTGGGAACAAAATGTTGCTGACTGACTGACCTCTACTCTGGAATGACATTATATTGAATGTAGTGACAAAATAGTTTGATGGCCACAAAGGACTGAGCCAGACTGAGCCTTGAGAGAGAGGCAGTAGAACAGCTCAATTTGCTGTACAGAAATCATACAAGGATGAACAGAATATTGCAGTGGAATTGCCATGTACTCTCCTTACTCCTTACTTTGAAAGTGTTTTTCTGTCTGGAGAGTTGGTGATGGGTGGTAAGAGAGTTGTAGAAAATAGGGATGTGGACTGAGTAGGGTTGCACATTTTGGGGAATATTCAGAGGTGGAAACTTTACATGGGAATTAACGGGAATATATGCGAATTAATATTAATACCATTTAAATGTAGATGTTTTTTGCATTAGATCTATTTACCATATCATATGGAGACAGAAACATTTTACCTGATCATAAGTAGACATAATTGCAAATGATTAAATCCTTCCAATAGAAAAAAAAAGTAGTTACAAATGGAACTTTAATTAAATGAGTTGACTCTTCACATGGGATGATTTCACTGAACAACAAAAGAAAGGGAATATTGAATGATCCATCGCATCTCCCAAAAATGGGTTTAACATACATCTGTAAAATGATAGTCTAGAAACTAAAGCTTTCTCAGGATTCCATGTCTTCTCCACCTCTTGAACATCAGTCTCCAGAGGCCTCATCTTCACTTTCACTTTCCAACCTTGTGAGGATGGCTCGTTGTCAGGCTCAAAAAGCCTCAAATTTGCCCGGATGGCACCAATTGTTCAACCCTTGTATTGGTCAGCCTGTTGCGTGCGTTGGTGTGTCTGTTCCCAAACAAGGACCAGTGCTCTCTGAGGCGGCTGAGTTGGTGGGATTTGGACGATGATGGAGGCAACAAGGGAAAGAGCCTCAAAACCACAAAGTCCCTTCCACCAGTTGATTGATGAGATATGTTGGCACAACTGCCATATTGCAAAAAAAGCCCTTTCTTGGAAGTGTACTTCGCCAGACTGCCAAGAACCTTGCCCTCATCCAGGTTAAGGTGGCAACACGGTAGTGATGACACCATAGGCCTTGTTGATCTCTGCACCAGACAGGATGCTCTTGCCAGCATACTTGGGGTCCAACATGTACGCTGCGGCGTGTGGGCTTAAGGCAGAAAGTCTTCACGATTTTTTATGTATTTCAGAACTGCAGTTTCCTCTGCTTGGAGCAACAGTGAAGTGGGCAGGGCAATACGGATCTTCTCTACATTCTGCAAAGCAGAGTCTGAACATCAGACAGGATGGCATTGTCTCCCTCAATCCGTGCAATGGCTACTGCTATAGGTTTCAGGAGTATCAGGCTGCTTATCACTCTCTCCCAAAATACATCATCCAGGAGGATCTTCTTGATGGGGCTGTCCATATCGGCAGTCTGTAATATGGCCATTTCTTGGAGAGACTAATTCCCCTCCAGGAGACATGATGAAAACACCACCCCAACATGTATTGATGGGCAGCTTCAATGTGGTGCTCTTATTCTTCTCACTTTGCTTGGTGAGGTAGATTGCTGCTATAACTTGATGACCCTTCACATACCAAACCATTTCCTTGGCTCTCTTGTTTTCAGTGCCATAATGTCCTTGAGCAGATTCAATGCATGAGCAGCACAGCCAATGGGTGTGATGTGAGGGTAGGACTCCTCCACTTCAGACCAAGTAGCCTTCATGTTCGCAGCATTGTCTGTCACCAGTGCAAATACCTTCTGTGGTCCAAGGTCATTGATGACTGCCTTTAGCTCATCTGCAATGTAGAAACCGGTGTTTCTGTTGTCCCTTGTGTCTGTGCTCTTGTAGAATATTGGTTGAAGGGTGGAGATGATGTAGTTAATTATTCCTTGCCCAGGAACATTCGACCACCATCAGAGATGATTGCAATACAGTCTGCTTTCTCTATGATTTGTTTGACCTTCACATGAACTCTGTTGAACTCTGCATCCAGCAAATTAGTAGATAAAGCATGTCTGGTTGGAGGGGTGTATGCTGGGCGAAGAACATTCAGAAATCTCTTCCAATACACATTCCCTGTGAGCATCAGAGGTGAACCAGTTGCATACACAGCTCGAGCAAGACATTCATCAGCATTTCTCTGACTACGTTCCTCCATTGAGTCAAAAAAACTTCTGATTTCAGGAGGACCATGAGCTGTTGCTATCGAATAAAGTGTCTGATTCATCATTTTCACCTCGAATAGAAGTAGAGGGACTCTGTTGCATTCTTCACATATGATTTGGCACAGTATTTGCAAATGTACACAGCTTTTCCTTCTACATTAGCTGCAGTGAAATGTCTCCACACATCAGATAGTGCCCGTGGCATTTTCCTGTAAAGATGAGAAAAAAAGAGTTAAAAAAAAAACAACACAATTCCATGTACAGATAAATAGTTAAGCAGTTAGATTAAACAACTTCTTTGTAAGATAAATGTTTTAAAATGAAACATGTATGGAAACTGTTGAATTAACACTCCTCAGTTAGCAGGCTCAAGCAAGCTAAAACCCACATGGTAGCAAAAACTAACTAGCAGAAATTGTTAACAAGTTAGAAATTATTTAAACACACTTTGCTGTAGGCTACTATTTACTAATTAACAAAACATTATGTCATATAAAATATATTCACCCCACCCAGTATTACCATCAAAACTTACCAGAAAGCATGTAGTCCTTGGCTCAGACAGTGTAGTAGCGTGAGCTCAATAGCATCTCATTAGTGTGCAAGATCTTGAGAATCAGCTGTACATATATATGATGGATGAGTGCACTGCACATGTGATGGAAGAATGCACTGTGCATGCAGAGGGTAGCAATTCCATTTGAATTGGGGATAGTTTAACCAAAATATGCCACAAGACCTAGAATTGCCTTGTGTATCCCACAAAAAAAGGTTAACTATTAAAAGCTAACTTTGTTGATGAATTTATGCACAATTCCCCAAATTCCAGGGCTTAACTTCCCATGGAAAATTTCCAGAATTTACCGTCAAGTTTCCGAACCATTGCAACCCTAGGACTGAGAGAAGGGAGTTGGAGAGGAGAGAAAGAGGTAATGTAGCTTGTACTTGAAGGCCACTACTCATTATAATATTAAGTCCACATGACAGGAAGATGCATGCAGTGCCTGACACGTTTTCTATTACCGCTGAATTATTTAGTGGGAAAAGGAGAAATTCTCCTATCTGGCAAAAATGATATCACAAAATGTGGTGCAGAATAATAGTAAAGAATAGGCTGGCTATATGGTGAATATACTGGATCTTACTGAACGCTTTAGCTAGCTACAGCATGATCTCATTCTTGCATCATCATCATCATCATCATCTCTAACAGGAATCCTTAACGTGAAGAACATCTGCTGCCAGAAAAACCACCGACATGACAAGCCCATTTCAAGGCCATCTGGAATGTGGAAAAATAATACTACACAAATCTATCCATCTATAACAAATAAAGTATAGCATTGTCATTTAGTTTGCTGTCATTAGTTACAAGGTAGTACGCCAAAATGAACTGTCAAAACCAAACTGTCAGCTGTCAAACATGCCCGGTCTCCGAGTCGCTAGCCACACGGGGTGACGCTTGGCTAACGTTAACTAGCTAGCTACTTACTGGTAGCTACCCCCATCAATTCGAAGGAATTGTATTTTCTTGCATTTTGCGATAATAAAGACAACGATTACATTGTGTAAAATCCCAACACAATGTCATACATACATATTGCGACATACTTGAACATTTCCAGTCGGTGTATTGCCCCTTTCGATGGTTTTCAGTCCATAGTTGTCCTCTTGGTGGTTCTCTGTAGTGATGTGCAGTTCGCTAACGATTCGTTCTTTTTGAACGACTCTTTTTTTCCTGACTCGAGAGTCATGATTCGTTTTTCTGAGTGACTCGTTCATATTAGGGGGTTGTTTGACCTACTGTAACTGTTAAGTGCTGGCAGCAATGAGTCAGGTCCTACAGCAGGATTAATACACGCTCGTCTGTCATATGCGCGCAGGGAAATAGATCATGAACATAGAGAAGAAAAATACATGTTCACACCTGATAATTGATTATTGAATATTATGATAAAAACAGCTTTGTATAACCAAAACATACACCGCATCTCCTCAACGAACTCGAGTAAAACGTGAAAGCACGTTCAAGAATGTCAACACCTCACCTGATTGGTCGGAAGAAAATGTCCTGTCCACCAGAGCTCATGTCTTTCCTTTGGTGCTTGCTTGCAGATTTTTTTTTTTTAACTGCTAAACTTTTGGCACAGGTTAGTCGCTAAATGTGTGCCAAAACTCTGAGTGCACAGATTCGACATCGACAAATGTAGTTTTGATTCACAGAAGAAGATTCACCAGTCGCAAGTTTACTAAATGAGTTGTATTCATTCTGAAATGTAGCTGCGTGCTTGCAAATCGTATTGAATATATTCACATATCAATTTACATGTTTGCAAGTGTTGTATTTATTCACACATCACGTGTTGCATTTATTCTCAAAATAACTACAAAACTCAGTCTACAGGTGCAACTCATACTTTACATGCTTGTATTAAGAAGTCAATATTTTACCTCCATAGAACTTCCCATCGGTACTCTGTTCGGGAGAAACTGTTGATGCTAGGCTGGGACACGCGCGCAGCCTTCCTCATACAAGGACAAGACACGCACTAGAGCAGGACAAGTGCATCAGAATAGATTTTAAGCATCATCTGGTGGTCAAAAGCTGCAATGCACGTCTTCAATTAATAGTTTTTCCAATTACACGGTTCTGTAGCCGACCAGTTAATATATAGCCCAGTGTTCTATATGATTGATTATGTTTAAGCTACTACAGTGTTTGACTGAGAACGTAACAACAAACTATCTCGAAGCAGAATTATATATTGTTGTTGAGTGGTGAATTAATTGGTTGATTTGTGGGGGTGATCTAGTCATATACTCTCCTATTCATGTATAACATTCTGGGAGATTTTTTTGTTGTTGCTAACTTATTCACTGGACACGTCTGTTTATTATAGGCTGTTTATTATATACTTTATTATATGCTTTATTATTAAAGGCTTTATTATACGCAAGTTCCTCGGGCTTGTGCAAGAGGTGTCACTACAGTCCCTGGTTCGAATCCAGGCTGGATCACATCCGGCCGTGATTGGGAGTCCCATAGGGTGGCGCACAATTGGCTCAGCGTCGTCCGGGTTTGGCCGGGGTAGGCCGTCATTGTAAATAATAATTTGTTCTTCACTGACTTGCCTAGTTAAATAAAGGTTAAATAAAATATCCCTGCCTCTTTCCACTCGCTCCCCCTCTTTCCAAATCCCCAGTCCACACACGTTGCTTAGTAACAAGTCCAAACAACTCATGTCAAATTTGCTGTTTGCAAAACTGGAGTAATCCCACAGGGCTAGAGGGCCCTTTGAAAGGTGTGTGCTGGCAGGTTGTGCTGCAGTGCTGGAAGAATGAACTTTTCAGTGCATGAAATGGGTGCTCTCCAAACAAACTCATAGCACCACAGTTGTGAGCCATAGTAGTGGTGCACGGGTTCACGGGTTCACCCACACCCACCCACAATTGCTAATAGCCCATTTGCAACCGCACGACTATATGTAATAAAGTGAAAATCTGAGGCTGGCACCTGACACTAACCCGCAAATATAGCAATGCGCTGTAGGCTAAAGTCAGAGTTGGCAGAACAGTTTTTTGGCAGGGGGTTTATTGTCTGGTAGGACTACAGGAACTATATTCAATAGTCAGGTTCAATGCTATCTAAAAGTCCAATTTGTTTGCAATGTACTGCAATTCTTTTTTTTTTTCACCTTTATTTAACCAGGTAGGCTAGTTGAGAACAAGTTCTCATTTGCAACTGCGACCTGCCAAGATAAAGCAAAGCAGTGTGACACAGACAACAACACAGAGTTACACATGGAGTAAACAATAAACAAGCCAATAACACAATAAACAAGTCAATGACACAGTAGAAAAAATAAAGTCTATATACAGTGTGTGCAAAAGACATGAAGAGGTAGGCAATAAATAGGCCATAGGAGTGAATAATTACAATTTAGCAGATTAACACTGGAGTGATAAATGAGCAGATGATGATGTGCAAGTAGAGATACTGGTGTGCAAAAGAGCAGAAAAGTAAATAAAATAAAAACAGTATGGGGATGAGGTAGGTAGATTGGGTGGGCTATTTACAGATGGACTATGTACAGCTGCAGCGATCGGTTAGCTGCTCAGATAGTTGTTGTTTAAAGTTGGTGAGGGAAATAAAAGTCTCCAACTTTTATTGGAGACTTTTTTTGCAATTCGTTCCAGTCACTGGCAGCAGAGAACTGGAAGGAAAGGCGGCCAAATGAGGTGTTGGCTTTGGGGATGATCAGTGAGATATACCTGCTGGAACGTGTGCTACGGGTGGGTGTTGTTATCGTGACCAGTGAACTGAGATAAGGCGGAGCTTTACCTAGCATAGACTTATAGATGACCTGGAGCCAGTGGGTCTGGCGACGARTATGTAGCGAGGGCCASCCGACTAGAGCATACMGGTCGCAGTGGTGGGTGGTATAAGGTGATTTGGTAACAAAACGGATGGCACTGTGATAGACTACATCCAGTTTGCTGAGTAGAGTATTGGAAGCTATTTTGTAGATGACATCGCCGAAGTCGAGGATCGGTAGGATAGTCAGTTTTACTAGGGTAAGTTTGGCGGCGTGAGTGAAGGAGGCTTTGTTGCGAAATAGAAAGCCGATTCTAGATTTGATTTTGGATTGGAGATGTTTAATATTAGTCTGGAAGGAGAGTTTACAGTCTAGCCAGACACCTAGGTATTTATAGTTGTCCACATATTCTAGGTCGGAACCGTCCACTGTGGTGATGCTAGTCGGGCGGACGGGTGCGGGCAGCGAACGGTTGAAAAGCATGCATTTGGTTTTACTAGCGTTTAAGAGCAGTTGGAGGCCACGGAAGGAGTGTTGTATGGCATTGAAGCTCATTTGGAGGTTAGTTAGCACAGTGTCCAAGGAAGAGCCATACAGAATGGTGTCGTCTGCGTAGAGGTGGATCAGGGAATCGCCCGCAGCAAGAGCGACATCATTGATATATACAGAGAAAAGAGTCGGCCCGAGAATTGAACCCTGTGGTACCCCCATAGAGACTGCCAGAGGTCCGGACAACATGCCCTCCGATTTGACACACTGAACTCTGTCTGCAAAGTAGTTGGTGAACCAGGCGAGGCTGTCATTAGAAAAACCAAGGCTATTGAGTCTGCCGATAAGAATACGATGATTGACAGAGTCGAAAGCCTTGGCCAGGTCGATGAAGACGGCTGCACAGTACTGTCTTTTATCGATGGCGGGTATGATATCGTTTAGTACCTTGAGCGTGGCTGAGGTGCACCCGTGACCGGCTCGGAAGCCGGATTGCACAGCGGAGAAGGTGCGGTGGGATTCGAAATGGTCAGTTATCTGTTTATTAACTTGGCTTTCGAAGACTTTAGATAGGCAGGGCAGGATGGATATAGGTCTGTAACATTTTTGGTCTAGGGTGTCACCCCCTTTGAAGAGGGGGATGACCGCGGCAGCTTTCCAATCTTTAGGGATCTCAGACGACTACGAAAGAGAGCCTCAGTGCAGTGGGCAGCTGGGAGGAGGTGCTCTTGTTCTCCGTGGACTTTACAGTGTCCCAAAACTTTTTGGAGTTAGAGCTACAGGATGCGAATTTCTGCTTGAAAAAGCTAGCCTTTGCTTTCCTGACTGACTGTGTGTATTGGTTCCTGACTTCCCTGAACAGTTGCATATCGTGGGGACTATTCATGTACATACATTATATTTTAAGTCATTTAGCAGACGCTCTTATCCAAAGCGACCTACAAATTGGTTTCCTTGATGATTTGTGTGAGATTGAGGGCATCTAGCTTAGATTGAAAAGCAAACTTAGGGAGGAGCTTCTGATGTTGACATGCATGAACCAAGTTTTTTTCAACAGAATGCACAAATGAGGGTGCCTGGGACACGCAGGGTCTGGTTTACCTCACATCACCGAGGACAAGAGGAGGAGTAGGATGAGGGTACGGCTAAAGGCTATAAAAACTGGTCGCCTTGAGCGTTGGGGACAAAGAATAAAGAGCAGATTTCTGGGCGTGGTAGAATAGATTCAGGCATAGATGCAGACAGGATGGTGGGGGTGCGGGTAAGCGGAGGTAAGCCCAGCACTGAGTGATGAAGAAGAGTATTCTGGATAAGCTGGTAATACATTTACATTACATTTAAGTCATTTAGCAGACGCTCTTATCCAGAGCGACTTACAAATTGTGCATTCACCTTATGATACTCAGTGGAACAACCACTTACAATAGTGCTATAACTCTTTATAGGGGGGGGGGGGGGAGGAGGGGGGGGGGGTGGGGGTTAGAAAGAGATTACTTTATCCTATCCTAGTATCCTTAAAGAGGTGGGTTTCAGGTGTCTCGAAGGTGGTGATTGACCTCCGCTGACCTGCGTCGTGAGGGAGTTTGTTCCACACATTGGGGTGCCAGAGAAGCGAACAGTTTTGATCGGGCTGAGCGGGAACTGTACTTCCCAGAGTAGGGAGCGAGCAGGCCAAGGTGAATGAACGCAGTGCCCTTGTTTGGGTGTAGGGCCTGATCAGAGCCTGAAGGTACGGAGTGCCTGTCCCCTCACAGCTCCGTAGGCAAGCACCATGGTCTTGTAGCGGATGCGAGCTTCAAACTGGAGACCAGTGGAGAGAGCGGAGAGCGGGGTACGGGAGAGAACTGGGAAAGTTGAACACCAGAGCGGCTGCGGCGTTCGGATGATTAGGGGTTTTAATGGCACAGGCAGGGACCCCAGCCCAACAGCGAGTTGCAAGTAATTCCATACGGGAGATGACAAGTGCCTGGATTAGGACCTGCGCCGCTTCCTGCGTTATAATGGGTGAGGTCACCGCATGAGTGGGAGGTGGGACAAAGGAGGTATCAGAGGTATAATGAGTGTAAACTAAAACAATGATAACTAACCTAAACAACAGTATACAAGGCATATTTACATATGAGAGAGACATACAGCGAGGCATAAAGTAATCACAGGTGTTGATTTGGAGAGCTAGCTAAGACAACAACGGGTGAGACAACAACAGCTAATCAGCTAAAACAACAAAGTCACTATAGCTTGACTAAAACTTGGCCATAAACATTGTTTGACATGCTGTCTTGATGTTGTCATGGTCCCTGTCATCGTCATGCAGCGTCCTGATCGAGGCGCCCAGGGTCCTGGTGATGTCACATTACATTCACAACAGGCTGTTTCAGCAGTAGAGCTGCAAGGTGCTGAACGTGCAGCCCAGGGTGGGTGGGGCTCTGAGTAGGGACAGGCTGATGACGAGGAGGAGGACACAGAAACACTGGTCAGCACTGCCCTGTCCATGCTGCTCAAGCTGGGAAACCTCCTCCTCAAAGCAACCAAGGTGAGTCATCAATTGCAGCATTGCCATTGGTGGTCAAACTATAGAGACAGACTTATCCAATCACGTCTTGGGTTCATTGTGGGGAAGATCTAATGATAGATAGTTATCAGCCACATGCTATTTTTGAAAGAAATTAGGCCTTCTATAGATTTAAATTTGGAATCCCTTATCCCTGACTGACCATTTGTTTTGGTGCCTCCATCATCTCTCTATGGGTACAGGGTTCAAAGATGCCCCTGGGCTTTGTGTTGGATGAGATACCAGAGATGATAGTTCCTCAGGATGTCCTGGTCCAGCACCTGTCCAGAGGAGACCTTCTAAGCCCCAAGTAGTACACTCTTAGAAAAAAGGGTTCCAAAAGGGATCTCCGGCTGTCCCCATAGGATAACCCTTTTTGGTGCCAGGTAGAACCGTTTTGGGTTCCATGTAGAACCATTTGTGGAAAGGGTTCTAGATGGAACCCAAAAGGGTTCTACCTGGAACCAAAAAAAGATTCAAAGGGTTCTCCTATGGGGCAGCAGAAGAACCCTTTTAGGGTTCTAGATAGCACCTTTTTTTCTAAGAGTGTACCTGCGGGCCTAACACACCCTTCGCCACATCCTCATGGACTCTGGTGAGCAGGACTTTACACACTCATCAACAGGGTTGGTTAACTCCATTTGAATTCAGTGAATTTAATAAGTTATATGAAGTTCCAGTACATTAATTAATTGAACAAATTGCCAATGAAAGTCAATGGCTTTCAGATTGTTACATGGGTCACATTACCTGATAACTTTGATACCTAAACATTACCACATGCTGTATGTTCTGTGATTGTTCAAAGGGCACGTGTTTGGAAGCGGTTTAGTGTTTGGCCCAAAGGTCAAAGGTATGGGTCTGTCAGTATGTCACATCAAACCAATGCACAAGTCTAACATTGCATGCATCATCTCACTTTTGACCTGAATGACTTTGAATGGATTCTCTCTGAATGAAGGATATTTTGATTCCGGCACAATATATTGCTGTGTACCCCAGAGATTCTGAGGTTATGCTGTGCATATAATTTGGGTCTCTGAATGAAGGATATTTGGATTCCGGCACAATATATTGCTGTGTACCCCAGAGATTCTGAGGTTATGCTGTGCATATAATTTGGGGTTCACAGCGTACCTGTGAATACCTGTTGTTATTGTCTGAGTTCTATTATTATTATTTGACATGGTCAAATAACTCAAGCATAGATTGGTAACTTGTTTTCTAATTTGCCACACAGAAACTAAAGCCCATGAGTAACTTGGTCAAAAAGAATGGCACCGATTGGCCTATAGAGACCGCTGTTATAAGCAGTCTCACTTAAACCCTCATATCCCTCGCCCCGTTTGACCTAGAGACTTGAAACATTGTATGTAGGTGTCTAAGGGATTGGTTAATAGATGTCTGAGTTTCTGATAAATCAGGAAATCCGATTTTATGTGTCCATTTAAATCCCACTCCACAATGGCCTATCAATTTAAAATGTTTTAGGGTCGTAAAAAATACATTACCATGTTGAACCATGTTAAGTTTGGCATTGATATCTTAAAAAATAAGGAAAGTGTTAAGAATTCACTTTTTTGACTATGTAATGCTAATGCAACCTCTTAAGGATCGGACCCTTTTTTAAATTTCCGCCTAAAATGACATACCCAAGTCTAAAATAATCATGAAAAATCTTCTCCTCATGAAAGTCAGATTCACTCCAAATTTGGACTTTGGACTCATCACAATAGTCATTAAAGAATGTGAGAAAATAACGTTTATGCATTCAAAGATTACATTACCAGTCGATGTCCAGAGTTCCGGAGTTCCAAATTGTTCCGGAGTTCCAAATTAAGCAGCAGCAGCTGAAAAGATGAGCTCCTACAAATATTGAAATTTAAATGTTTTTTTTAGAGTAAAGTACATCGAAAAAAAATCAAAAGAAAACTGCAAACTGAATAGTAATCAAACAAGCAGCAAACAAAGAAGAAAGCTTTTGAAAAAGTAACAATTTTCATAAAATTATACCGTTTTCTTAGCTAGCCTAAGTTGTTTACCTGTTGCTAGGCAGTTCTAGGACACTCCTGCAAAGAAGCTAGCTAGCTCAACAAGGACGTGTCTAGTTGGCAGAAGAGAAGAAGGGACAAAGAAGGGACAAAGTGGACAAAATAAGGACAGAAGAAAAGGGAAAGGGACATTAAGGATAGCAGTCCTCAAAAGACACAAAAGACAATAATACAAGAAACAACACTTCTTATTGCCTCTCCCTCTACACTACGCACTCCCAGTTTGGTTTGAGACGAGTATAGTTGAATTCCGCTTTTGCTCCACAGTAGGATTACAGGTAGTAACATCTTCATTTCATTACAGTACAACAGTTGATTTGGTTTGATCTTAGCTGGCATACATAGCCGTCTTTGTATCAGATAATTGTGTTCCTAGAGTAATTGCGAGGTTACCTAGCCAGTAGAGGTTACCAAGCCAGCTACACTATTCAAACAAAGTCAACAACGCAGCCCACTGCTACGTAGCCTATCTATCACCCAGCTCAGTACTATATCATTTTAGTCAATAAGATTTTTTGCAACGTAAGCTTAACTTTTCTGAACATTCGAGACGTGTATTCACTTGTCATTCCAATCTCCTTTGCATTAGCGTAGCCTCTTCTGTAGCCTGTCAACTATGTTGTCTGTCTATCCCTGTTCTCTCCTCTCTGCACAGACCATACAAACGCTTCAAACCGCGTGCCGCTGCACTCTAACCTGTGGTCCCAGCGCGCACGACCCCACTGGAGTTCCAGGTCTAGGCAGCCTCTGGAACTGCGATCTGCGGCAACAAGGCAGAGTTCATCTCAGCCTATGCTTCCCTCCAGTCCCTCGACTTCTTGCACTGACGGAAACATGGATTACCACTGATAAACTGCTACTCCTACTGCTCTCTCCTCGTCTGCCCACGTTTTCTCGCACACCCCGAAGAGCTTCTGTCAGCGGTGTGGTGGCACTGGGATCCTCATCTCTCCCAAGTTGACATTCTCTCTTTCTCCCCTGACCCATCTGTCTATCGCCTCCTTTGAATTCCATGCTGTCACAGTTACCAGCCCTTTCAAGCTAACATCCTTATCATTTATCGCCCTCCAGGTTCCCTTGGAGAGTTCATCAATGAGCTTGACGCCCTGATAAAGTTCCTCCTAGAGATGGCTCACCTCTCACAGTTCTGGTACTTATAACCTCCCCACGTCTACCTTTGACTCATTCCTCTCTGCCTCCTTCTTTCCACTCCTCTCCTCTTTTTACCTTACCTCTCACCTTCCCCCCCTACTCACAAGGCAGCAATACGCTTGACCTCATCTTTACTAGATCTGTTCTTCCACTAACTTCTCATTGCAACTCCCTCCAAGTCTCTGACCACTACCTTGTATCCTTTTCCCTCTCGCTCTCATCCAACACTTCCCACACTGCCCCTACCTCGATATGGTATCGCGCCGTCCCAACCTTCGCTCTCTCTCCCCCGCTACTCTCTCCTCTTCCATCCTATCATCTCTTCCACTCGTGCTCAAACCTTCTCCAACCCTATCTCCTGATTCTGCCTCTCAACCCTCCTCTCCTCCCTTTCTGCATCCTTTGACTCTCTGTCCCCTATCCTCCAGGCCAGCTCGGGCCTCCCCTCCTTCTCCGTGGCTCGACGACTCATTGCGAGCTCACAGAACAGGCTCCGGGCAGACCGAGCGGAAATGGAGAAAACTCGCCTCCCTGCGGACCTGGCATCACTTTCACTCCCTCTCTCTACATTCTCCTCTTCTGTCTCTGCTGCTAAAGCCAATTTCTACCACTCTAAATTCCAAGCATCTGCCTCTAACCCTAGGAAGCTCTTTGCCACCTTCTCCTCCTCCTGAATCCTCCTCCCCTCCTCCCCCTCCTCCCTCTCTGCTGATGACTTCGTCAACCATTTTGAAAGAAGGTCGACGACATCCGACCTCCGTTTGCTAAGTCAACGACACTGTGCGTTCTGCTCACACTGCCTACCCTGTGCTTTGACCTCTTTCTCCCTCCTCTCCAGATGAAATCTCGCGTCTTTGTGACGCCGGCGCCCAACAACCTGCCCGCTTGACCTTATCCCTCCTCTCTTCTCCAGACCATTTCGGAGACCTTCTCCCTTACTCACCTCGCTCATCAACTCATCCTTGACCGCTGGCTACGTCCCTTCCGTCTTCAAGAAAGCGAGAGTTGCACCCCTTCTGAAAAACCTACACTCGATCCCTCCGATGTCAACAACTACAGACAGTATCCCTTCTTTCTTTTCTCTCCAAAACTCTTGAACGTGCCGTCTTTTTGCCAGCTCTCCTGCTATCTCTCTCAGAATGACCTTCTTATCCAAATCAGTCAGGTTTCAAGACTAGTCATCTACACTGAGACTGCTCTTCTCTGTGTCACGGAGGCGCTCCGCACTGCTAAAGCTACTCTCTCTCCTCTGCTCTCATCCTTCTAGACCTATCGGCTGCCTTTGATACTGTGAACCATCAGATCCTCCTCTCCACCCTCTCCGAGCTGGCATCTCGGCGCGCCCACGCTTGGATTGCGTCCTACCTGACAGGTCGCTCCTACCAGGTGGCGTGGACGAGAATTCTGTCTCCGCACCACGTGCTCTCACCACTGGTGTCCCCCAGGGCTCTGTTCTAGCCTCTCCTAATTCTCGCTACACCAAGTCACTTGGCTCTGTCATATCCTCACATGGTCTCTCCTATCATTGCTATGCAGACGACACACAATTAATCTTCTCCTTCCCCCCTCTATAACCAGGTGTGAATCGCATCTCTGCATGTCTGGCAGACATATCAGTGTGGATGACGGATCACCACCTCAAGCTGAACCTCGGCAAGACGACTGCTCTTCCTCCCGGGGAAGACTGCCCCCATGATCTCGCCATCACGAGTTGACAACTCCATTGTGTCCTCCTCCCAGAGTGCTAAGAATCTTGGCGTGATCCTGGACAACACCCTTCGTTCTCAACTAACATCAAGGCGGTGACCCGTTCCTGAGGTTCATGCTCTACAACATTCGCAGAGTACGACCCTGCCTCACGCAGGAAGCGGCGCAGGTCCTAATCCAGCACTTGTCATCTCCCGTCTGGATTACTGCAACTCGCTGTTGGCTGGGCTTCCTGCCTGTGCCATTAAACCCTACAACTCACCAGAACGCCGCAGCCCGTCTGGTGTTCAACTTCCAAGTTTCTCTCCTCACCCCGCTCCTCCGCTCTCTCCACTGGCTTCCAGTTGAAGCTCGCATCCGTTACAAGACCATGGTGCTTTGCCTACGAGCTGTGAGGGGAACGGCACCTCCGTACCTTCAGGCTCTGATCAGGCCCTACACCCAAACAAGGGCACTGCGTTCACCACCTCTGGCCTGCTCGCCTCCCTACCTCTGAGGAAGTACAGTTCCCGCTCAGCCCAGTCAAAACTGTTCGCTGCTCTGGCACACCCAATGGTGGAACAAACTCCCTCACGACGCCAGGTCACGGAGTCAATCACCACCTTCCGGAGACACCTGAAACCCCACCTCTTTAAGGAATACCTAGGATAGGATAAAGTAATCCTTCTAACCCCCCCCCCCCCTAAAAGTGAGATGCACTATTGTAAAGTGGTTGTTCCACTGGATATCATAAGGTGAATGCACCAATTTGTAAGTCGCTCTGGATAAGAGCGTCTGCTAAATGACTTAAATGTAAATGTAAATGATGCATATTAGCACATATGCTTATATGCTAAAATATGCTAAAAATACTTCAAAAATCTTCTCATGAAGGACCAAATTACACGAAATGTGGAATGCAGGCACATGGTACATGTCTTAACTAAGTTTGAGAAAAGGGATTGGTCAAAGGATGTCTGAGTTATTGACAAATAAGAAATCAGATTTTACGTGTCCATTTAAACCACTGTTTATCCACTCCACAGTCGCCTATCAACTTGAAACGTGTCCTTGCTATCATGGACGTCCATAAGATGAACCACACTTAATGTGGTATTGATATTTCAAAATGCAAGGAAACTATTAACAACGAATTATTTGCATATGTGTTGCTAATGCTCAAAATCATCTGCAATCATCTTCTCCTCAGATTTGTTTTTTATCCTCAGATGTCAGATTTTTTTATTTAGACTCAGTCAGTCTTTAATGGTTTTGAGATTTTTTTTTTGCTGCATTCAAATATGGCCACACAGTACCTATAGATTGCTTTTTTATCCAACTGATCTTGTGTCCTTTCTGAGAACCCTGTTCATTACTGCTCCCAGCTATATTTATTTACTCATCTTATTCCTTGTCTTTGTCTTGTGTTCTTGTCCTTGACAAAGGCCTCTGCATGTAGACTTGATTTTGTGGACACTGTCTGTTAGGATGATTCATTCACATATTTTATATTATTTCCACAGAGCGTACTTGGCCTCCACCTGAGCACCTTAGATGTGAATTCTGACTTCTGATGTGATACAAATGGACATTTTCATGTGTTTCCTACTCAATATGTTTGCAGGGTTCATGCCTGGTTATTTGGATGTGTTATTGAGAACTGCCATTAATCTGGACTGTGTGGAACATTAAATTCAAAATAATTTTCCTTGCTCCTAATACTATAGCTTTAAAATACACAGGGACTGCGGGATTGGTTTTGTTGTATATTGCAAATATTTGATAAATATTTTACTAAATGTGAACTGGCATTGGATGTATTTTCTTTCCTGTTAACATACTGCCACACACACCATACTCACAAGGCATGATTAAATACACACCAAACCCAAATCATACAAAAAAATCTTTTTAATAGTTTTAACATTCTGATGAGGATTGTTTCCAATCTTACAGTACCTGTCCACAGCAAGTGTTCTGCTCTGACTGGGAGAGGGTATGTCTTATTTCAGTGTCCCCAATGTCACCACAGTTGACATGTACATTAGGGCCTTTTTATATCTAAAAACAATGTCTCTGGATCATCAAACCTTCCCTTTTATTTTGGCCCCCTTGTATAAATGTATTATTTGAACATAAACTATGCAAAAACATTCATGAAGATGTACTTGCTTATCAAACAATAGCTGCATGCACCACTGTGTCATAATTTGCAAATGTTCATACAGGCAAACCAGGTGTGTTATATCTCACATTTTTTCAGGCTTGCCTGATTGGCCAATAAAAAAGGCGTATCTTTGTTTTGCCTAATATAAATCAGGAGGATTTGTTCATCTGATGGATAATTGGATTGATTTATGCCGATATAAAGGTTATCCTCAGAGAATAACATTCCATGTTTACAGACAAAAATAAATACAAGTCATCCATTCAGTGTCATTCCGTCTTGACTCGTTAGGCAAAAAAGCTAAAAGTTAGATGCTATATTGTCTCCAAGTTGTATAAAGTAATTCAGTTTGGCAATTATTAAACCATGCTTAGATGTACAGTAGCCTACCTCATATTTATTTGGCTCTGCTGAGTGAATAGTTGATTGACAGGATGGAAGTCGGAGCAAAATGCAATACAAGAACTGTGGACCGATAAACTGATCATAGGGCAAAACTGAATAATTCTACCTGCATTGCAAGGCTCTTTTTTTCTTTTCACATATAAAAATAAATATGACAAGCACAGGTAAATAGAACCAAAGATAAGACAAATTTCACAAGCATGATGAAAAATCATGCTGCTGATTTTCACACATAGAACAATGTCTAGTCATAATCCCCAAGCCTGTTCACATCACTACCAAACATCTGTCCACCCTGTTAAAACTACATCCACAACACACAGAATTCCCCCTTAAAGCAACCTGAGGCAAATAGTCCAAATAGTCACCAGTACATTCCTCCTATTCATTGAAAAAACATGTTTTTATCTGACAGTAACTCAAAGGGCATGATTAGAAAAACTGTCACAGTGGAAATATTCTGTGGAATCTCTCACCAACCACTGCCCTTGATAGACAGGATTTCTGATGTTAATAAAGTTGTGTTTTCAAATAAATATGTACAAACCATCACTCATGAACAGAACAGCCACAGAACAGCACATTATCACCACCGACAAACATCCACTTCAGCACATCCAAATTGTAAGAACAGCTTTCAATAATGTAAATGCAATTTTGTCTATAGTATATATTTTTTGAATTCCTCAAAATAATATGGCATGATTAGCATTTGTTGCATCACTACAGGCAGAATTAAGAGTAATAGAAAAAAGACAAAATCAATAAAACATCAGTATAAACAGTAAAAAAAACATGGGACCCTCTTAATCTTTGAGGTTTCTCTGTTCATAAATACTGTAATTGCACTTTGTTTTATCGTTTAGAAATTCAAACTTTTTGTTCTGGAACTGTCTAGTAAGCATTGGGTTGAGTTGAACTGTATTGCTTTCAGAGGATAATATTAGTCTTCTCCACTGGGGAATATACAGTGAGGGAAAAAAGTATTTGATCCCCTGCTGATTTTGAACGTTTGCCCACTGATAAAGTGGTCTGTAGTTTTAATGGTAGGTTTATTTGAACAGTGAGAGACAGAATAACAACAAAAAAATACAGAAAAACGCATGTCAAAAATGTTATAAATTGATTTGCATTTTAATGAGGGAAATAAGTATTTGACCCCTCAGCAAAACATGACTTAGTACTTGGTGGCAAAACCCTTGTTGGCAATCACAGAGGTCAGACGTTTCTTGTAGTTGGCCCCCAGGTTTGCACACATGTCAGGAGGGATTTTGTCCCACTCCTCTTTGCAGATCTTCTCCAAGTCATTAAGGTTTCGAGGCTGACGTTTCACAACTCGAACCTTCAGCTCCCTCCACAGATTTTCTATGGGATTAAGGTCTGGAGACTGGCTAGGCCACTCCAGGACCTTAATGTGCTTCTTCTTGAGCCACTCCTTTGTTGCCTTGGCCGTGTGTTTTGGGTCATTGTCATGCTGGAATACCCATCCACGACCCATTTTCAATGCCCTGGCTGAGGGAAGGAGGTTCTCACCCAAGATTTAACGGTACATGGCCCCGTCCATCGTCCCTTTGATGCGGTGAAGTTGTCCTGTCCCCTTAGCAGAAAAACACCCCCAAAGCATAATGTTTCCACCTCCATGTTTGACGGTGGGGATGGTGTTCTTGGGGTCATAGGCAGCATTCCTCCTCCTCTAAACACGGCGAGTTGAGTTGATGGGGAAGAGCTCCATTTTGGTCTCATCTGACCACAACACTTTCACCCAGTTGTCCTTTGAATCATTTAGATGTTCATTGGCAAACTTCAGACGGGCATGTATATGTGCTTTCTTGAGCAGGGGGACCTTGCGGGCGCTGCAGGATTTCAGTCCTTCACGGCGTAGTGTGTTACCAATTGTATTCTTGGTGACTATGGTCCCAGCTGCCTTGAGATCATTGACAAGATCCTCCCGTGTAGTTCTGGGCTGATTCCTCACCGTTCTCATGATCATTGCAACTCCACGAGGTGAGATCTTGCATGGAGACCCAGGCCGAGGTAGATTGACAGTTATTTTGTGTTTCTTCCATTTGTGAATAATCGTACCAACTGTTGTCACCTTTTCACCAAGCTGCTTGGCGATGGTCTTGTAGCCCATTCCAGCCTTGTGTAGGTCTACAATCTTGTCCCTGACATCCTTGGAGAGCTCTTCGGTCTTGGCCATGGTGGAGAGTTTGGAATCTGATTGATTGATTGCTTCTGTGGACAGGTGTCTTTTATACAGGTAACAAACTGAGATTAGGAGCACTCCCTTTAAGAGTGTGCTCCTAATCTCAGCTCGTTACCTGTATAAAAGACATCTGGGAGCCAGAAATCTTTCTGATTGAGAGGGGGTGAAATACTTATCTCCTTCATTAAAATGCAAATCAATTTATAACATTTTTGACATGCGTTTTTCTGGATTTTTTTGTTGTTATTCTGTCTCTCACTGTTCAAATAAACCTACCATTAAAATTATACACGGATAATTTCTTTGTCAGTGGGCAAACGTACAAAATCAGCAGGGGATAAAATACTTTTTTCCCTCACTGTACTCTGTACTGTAAGGTTGGAATAACTAGGAAACTATGTTGACTCAACTGGTTTTTGCCTCAAGGGATGGTGGTCCTCGTTTTACTTACCAATTGACAATCATGAATACATCCCTTATAATATCTCTACTAGTCAGACTTGCTGCACACTGTGATGCAGCACTTTCCGTTTAGACATACCGTATATCATTACATTCTAGGCTGATGACTCTGCACTTTTAATCTAACATTCCTCTAAAATAGATTTAACCTTGAATCTATGTCACTGCTATTACAACTACTGTACTGTATAAAACTTGTGACTGATAACTGTGCAACGCTTACTGCATTTTGTTATGTGTGAATCTGGCAATATTGTGGTCAGGACCAGAACAACAAGGACAAGTTAAAATATATATATATGTATATATATACAGTATATCACAAAAGTGAGTACACCCCTCACATTTTTGTAAATATTTGAGTATATCTTTTCATGTGACAACACTGAAGAAATGACACTTTGCTACAATGTAAAGTAGTGAGTGTACAGCTTGTATAACAGTGTAAATTTGCTGTCCCCTCAAAATAACTCAACACACAGCCATTAATGTCTAAACCGCTGGCAACAAAAGTGAGTACACCCCTAAGTAACAAAGTGTCAATATTTTGTGTGGCCACCATCATTTTCCAGCACTGCCTTAACCCTCTTGGGCATGGAGTTCACCAGAGCTTCACAGGTTGCCACTGGAGTCCTCTTCCACTCCTCCATGACGACATCACGGAGCTGGTGGATGTTAGAGACCTTGCACGCCTCCACCTTCCGTTTGAGGATGACCCACAGATGCTCAATAGGGTTTAGGTCTGGAGACATGCTTGGCCAGTCCATCACCTTTACCCTCAGCTTCTTTAGCAAGGCAGTGGTCGTCTTGGAGGTGTGTTTGGGGTCGTTATCATGTTGGAATACTGCCCTGCGGCCCAGTCTCCGAAGGGAGGGGATCATGCTCTGCTTCAGTATGTCACAGTACATGTTGGCATTCATGGTTCCCTCAATGAACTGTAGCTCCCCAGTGCCGGCAGCACTCATGCAGCCCCAGACCATGACACTCCCAMYACCATGCTTGACWGTAGGCAAGACACACTTGTCTTTCTACTCCTCACCTGGTTGCCGCCACACACGCTTGACACMAWCTKAWYYRRWTMAGWTAATCTTGGTCTCATCAGACCACAGGACATGGTTCCAGTAATCCATGTCCTTAGTCTGCTTGTCTTCAGCAAACTGTTTGCGGGCTTTCTTGTGCATCATCTTTAGAAGAGGCTTCCTTCTGGGACGACAGCCATGCAGACCAATTTGATGCAGTGTACGGCGTATGGTCTGAGCACTGACAGGCTGACCCCCCACCCCTTCAACCTCTGCAGCAATGCTGGCAGCACTCATATGTCTATTTCCCAAAGACAACCTCTGGATATGACGCTGARCACGTGCACTCAACTTCTTTGGTCGACCATGGCGAGGCCTGTTCTGAGTGGAACCTGTCCAGTTAAAYCGCTRTATKGTCTTGGCCMCHGTSCTGCAGCTCARTTTCAGGGTCTTGGCAATCTTCTTATAGCCCAGGCCATCTTTATGTARAGCAACAATTCTTTTTTYCAGATCCTCAGAGAGTTYTTTGCCATGAGGTRCCATGTTGAACTTCCAGTGACCAGTCAGTATGAGGGAGTGTGAGAGCGATGATACCAAATTTAACACACCTGCTCCCCATTCACACCTGAGACCTTGTAACACTAATGAGTCACATGACACCGGGGAGGGAAATGGCTAATTGGGCCCAATTTGGAAATTTTCACTTAGGGGTGTACTCACTTTTGTTGCCAGCGGTTTAGACATTAATGGCTGTGTGTTGAGTTATTTTGAGGGGACAGCAAATTTACACTGTTATACAAGCTGTACACTCACTACCTTACATTGTAGCAAAGTGTCATTTCTTCAGTGTTGTCACATGAAAAGATATACTCAAATATTTACAAAAATGTGAGGGGTGTACTCACTTTTGTGATATACTGTATATATATATATATATATACTTTAAATCAATATTTATATTTTTCATATATTCATATATACAGTTGAAGTCGGAAGTTTACATAGACTTAGGTTGGAGTCATTAAAACTCGTTTTTCAACCACTCCACAAATTTCTTGTTAACAAACTGTAGTTTTGGCAAGTCAGTTAGAACATCTACTTTGTGCATGACACAAGTAATTTTTCCAACAATTGTTTACAGACAGATTATTTCACTTATAATTCACTGTATCACAATTCCAGTGGGTCAGAAGTTTACATATACTAAGTTGACTGTGCCTTTAAACAGCTTGGAAAATTCCAGAAAATTATGTCATGGCTTTAGAAGCTTCTGATAGGCTAATTGACATCATTTGAGTCAATTGGAGGTATATATGTGAATGTATTTCAAGGCCTACCTTCAAACTCAGTACCTCTTTGCTTGACATCATGGGAAAATCAAAAGAAATCAGCCAAGACCTCAGGAAAAAAATTGTAGTCCCCACAAGTCTGGTTCATCCTTGGGAGCAATGTCCAAACGCCTGAAGGTAGCACGTTCATCTGTACAAACAATAGTACGCAACTATGAACATCATGGGACCACGCAGACGTCATACCGCTCAGGAAGGAGACGCGTTCTGTCTCCTAGAGATGAACATACTTTGGTGCGAAAAGTGCAAATCAATCCCAAAACAACAGCAAAGGACCCTGTGAAGATGCTGGAGGAAACAGGTACAAAAGTATCTATATCCGCAGTAAAACTAGTCCTATATTGACATAACCTGAAAGGCGGCTCAGCAAGGAAGAAGCCACTCCTCCAAAACCGCCATAAAAAAGCCAGACTACGGTTTGCAACTGCACATGGGGACAAAGAAAGATCATACTTTTTGGAGAAATGTCCTCTGGTCTGATGAAACAAAAATAGAACTGTTCGGCCATAATGACCATCGTTATGTTTGGAGGAAAAAGGGGTAGGCTTGCAGCCGAAGAACACCATTCCAACCGTGAAGCACGGGGGTGGCAGCATCATGTTGTGGGGGTGCTTTGCTGCAGGAGGGACTGGTGCACTTCACAAAATAGATGGCGTCATGAGGATGGAAAATTATGTGGATATATTGAAGACACATCTCAAGACATTAGTCGGGAAGTTAAAGCTTGGTCGCAAATGGGTCTTCCAAATGGACAATGACCGCAAGCAAACTTCCAAAGTTGTGGCAAAATGGCTTAAGGACAACAAAATCAAGGTATTGGAGTGGCCATCACAAAGCCCTGACCTCAATCCTATAGAAAATATGTCGGCAGAACTGAAAAAGTGTGTGCGAGCAAGGAGGCCTACAAACCTGACTCAGTTACACCAGCTCTGTCAGGAGGAATGGGCCAAAATTTACCCAATTTTTTGTGGGAAGCTTGTGGAGGGCTACCTGAAACGTTTGACCCAAGTTAAACAATTTAAAGGCAACGCTACCAAATACTAATTGAGTGTATGTAAACTTCTGACCCACTGGGAATGTGATGAAAGAAATAAAAGCTGAAATAAATCATTCTCTACTATTATTCTGACATTTCACATTCTTAAAATAAAGTGGTGATCCTAACTGACCTAAGACAGGACATTTTCACTAGGTTTAAATGTCAGGAATTGTGAAAAACTGAGTTTAAATGTATTTGGCTAAGGTGTATGTAAACTCCCGACTTCAACTGTATATACAGTATGTGTGAATATAAAAAGGCGAGAGGATGAAATATATACAGTACCAGTCAAAAGTTTGAACACACCTACTCCTACTACCTACTATGGAATCATGTAGTAACCGATAAAGTGTTAAACAAATCAAAATATATTTTAGATTTTAGATTCTTGCCAAGAGTGTGCAAAGCTGTCATCAAGGCAAAGGGAGTATACTTGATTTGTTTAACACTTTTTTGGTTACTACATGATTCTATATGTGCTATTTCATAGTTTTGAGGTATTCACTATTATTCTACAATGTAGAAAATAGTAAAAATAAAGAGAAACCCTTGAATGAGTAGATGTGTCCAAACGTTTGACTGGTACTGTATATATTTCATCCTCTCGCCTTTTTATATACACACATACACAGAGGCTTCAGTATTTACAATAGTGTTGTGATGGATAAAATATATAGCACTTGAACGTAAGTGCATGAAAGAGCAGCGTTTATTGTGGCTTCCAAGCACTAATCAGTGTTATGGATGGAACGTTTCTAAGGAGACCATAGGTTTGTGTTGGTCATGGGCGGGCCCCTCACCTTTGAACCCCATTACTGGATCATCAGATTGGAACATTGATATTACGTGTTGTGGATGTCAATCATACTCCTCTGCACCGTAATCATCGTTATAAATACTTTCAGCACAACAACAAATACTTATTCACATTCCTCATCATCAAATTCCTTATATGGTGGATTCCTCTTACTAAAGGGGGGGGGGTATAGGGAACTGAAACAGTAACCGCCGTATAATTTCAATGAGAGCCTATTCTTATTCCCTGCGTGATAGAATATAAACATACGTTCTAGCACCAGAAGAAATGTATCTATATTCAGGATAACACCCACACATACAGGACCGCACTCATATACACACTTGCTCTAACAAAAAAAGTGTTCAATATTGGCTTTCAAACAGCTGAGAAGGCTCCCCAGTGACAGGCTCTTGCCAGATAAGGCTCTCAGGGCGCTTGTTAAAGAAGCTGAGGCTGAGGGCAGACCACAGAGAGGAGGTATAGTCCCACCCTGCACATTCCACTCATACTCACTTTTCAGCATTCCTTTTATATAGAATTATTCTGTTTGTTCTGTTTCTATGTCCCATTCCCTCTACAGCCTCTCCTATGATAATGTAGAATCAAGTACATGCTATACTGTAGAATATCTGTAATACCGTATTTATAATTCTATATCTGTATACCTATGTTTGTATTCTTATATTATATGACACATATAATATCTCTTGTATCACTGTTAATATCATATACTCTGAAATGTACAGTATAAACAGTAATTTTAAATAGTAAATACTATATTACCCATATTTAACTTCCCATCTAACAGCCAAATGCAATCTTAATCTCCCTTTGAACAGTGTGATTGGGGATTCAAGCTCAAACTGGTCTTGCAGTACCATATATATTTTCTATGGCAGAACTCGCCACTTAATGATGCAGCACATTTCCAAACACATCACACAATTCACAAACACACATTCAGCCAGGAAGGAACAAGGGGTTGCCAGTGATCTCAAAGTACGAGGGATGGTTAAGGATGGCGTCAAAAGGAATGCTATAGACTTGGTGACAGGGAGAGGAAATCAGAAATCTACTGTCCCTTTCCTTTACTACTACACTCACAAGAGTAGAATCCATTCCACCGAGCAAATCATTTTCATGTCTTGTATGTGAAGTTAGAGGCAATATTGCAAATGACTCAAATAAGGCAAAAGTAATGAAAAATAAACGCAATTGTTGAAAAAGAAAAGTCTTAAAAATTAACGCACCACAGACAGAATCAAAGGAATCCAGTCAACATAAAAACAAAGCATTGTGTCCGATTCTGTGTATCAAAAGTTCCTCCCCCCACAGTCTCAGAGAGAAACTCTCTGGATGTGGATATACTGTATGTATTTTCTGTATTCATATATATTTCAGGTTATAAGATTAACTTTGTTTTACAGGGCTGAACCCGGTGTTTGGTCGCTATGGGTGGAGGTGAGGTCTGGAGTGAGTCCCATTGAGTCAAAGGTCAGAGAACGGGTCCTGGGGACAGGCTGGAACAGTAGGGCTGGGGGTGGAAACTCGTGATGTCATAGTATCGTGCTCTCAGACTCTTCCTCTGACTCTGTCTTGGGGGTAGGCTGGACCACCGCCACTGAGTTCCTGTAGGGGACCATCTTAGGCTCATCGAAGATGCCATCCAGTTCCACGTTGATGATGGGGATATCCAGGTTGCAGAAAGAGTCTGAGTGGTCAAAGATCAACATGAGAAGAGAATAGAGAATAAGAGATAGAGAAAATAAGGGTTGCTTAGAATAAGTCTGTTCCCAGACATGATTAAGTCAATGCTGAATGATGCATTACACACAGTAGGGAGGTGCTCGGGGTAGGTTTGTAATACTGCAAATTTCATGTGAAGAAAGAACAATTGTTCAAGGTGTGGATAACAACAATTCCCCAACAGTGTCCAGCGCAGTCACCACAAGCATTTATACTTTGTCTTTGATCTCACAGTCATGTGAGAATGATGACATCCATTGTGTAACACTTGAAATGGACAACAACCAGTGAGTGGACAACAGGAAGTG